>NC_089722.1:44014196-44314196 GCF_035083965.1 Branchiostoma lanceolatum
GCACACGATGGGCAGGTGTTCCTTACTGAGCAGCCGGCCCTTACTGTGGGGGGACGCCGCCTCTGTGCTGAAGGGGCTCACACTGGGGACAACAGGGCACAGGTTAAACAGTTAAACCATGCACACACGCACGCACACACACACATGCACGCACACACACACACACACACACGATGGGCAGGTGTTCCTTACTGAGCAGCCGGCCCTTACTGTGGGGGGACGCCGCCTCTGTGCTGAAGGGGCTCACACTGGGGACAACAGGGCACAGGTCAAACAGTTAAACCATGCACACACGCACGCACACACACACATGCACGCACATACACACACACAGACAGACAAACAGTTCACCTGGTGAGTACTAGTATAGAGACAGGGCCTCCACACAGGCCAGTGGACATGTCACGAGTTATATGGACACCTGTCCAGCCATGGAGGGGAAGTGTGCCTTGATAACCGACTCAAACAAACAGACAGACAGACAGGCAGGCAGGCAGACAGACAGACAGACGGACAGACAGCTTCCTCACCTGGTTAACATAGAAAGCGCCTCCACACAGGCCCGTGGACAGGTGACCAGCTGGATGGACACCTGGCCTGCCATGGACGGGAAGTGTGATTTGATGACCGACTCAAACGTGGAAGTGAAAGTTGAGATGTCCGACTGTTTGGAGCCGAAGATGGAGGATCCCTGGTCCAGGATGCTGCCGCCATGGAGCACCTGGACAGGGAATAAGGTCAGGGTCAAAACATCCTGATGGTACATTGTGTAGAGTAGGTTCCTGGTGCCACACGTGTGCATGGAGCTAGGCACTGAACACTACAGCTGCACATGAGTAGTGTAACATCAGGAACAGGTACTGGACCAGTCGGACGTCTAGATACAGGTCCAGACATGCACCTGTACCCATACTTTGACAAAGTAGCCTGTGGTCTTCAACAATGAAAGAAACATGAATAGCAGTTGCAGGATATCTTTTTAGACCCAATGGATGCTTTAATTTCAAATCAAGGATGGTTCTGACTTCAATGCCCGTACATTATTGTTATTTCCAGTGCTTAAATTTCATCTTTGTGGTAGGAAAAACACATCTTTAGTCTATAGGTAGAAAAAGAAAAGTTATAGACTTGTGTAAGTCTATTCAGGTATAGTTTTTTTACCTTTTTTTTGCAGTTCCCAGTCCTGAAACAGAGCCGTGTTATGATGATAGATAAAAGCAGTTCCCAGTCCTGAAACAGAGCCCTGTTATGATGATAGATAAAAGAAAGTCAAGCCTCACCAGAATGAGCAGGTTGCAGGGTGCGGAGCTGGCCGCTTGCGACGAGGACTGGAGGCTTGTGGGTAATCTCTGTACGCTGTGTGGCTCTTCCTGCTGGGGAGAGGGTATCCCAGCATGCTCCTTGGTTCCTTCTTGCATCTCAATCAAGTCATCTGTTCAAGAACAATGTTTCTTTCTTACACTTAGGCAAACCAAACATAAGTTACCTTAAAAAAAATTGAAAATCCATCTCGGATATCCAGGATGCTATTAAAATACTTGTTATAACAAAGATGTGAATATGACAAAATAGAAACTTTTATAAGAGTTATTTAGGCTTTCAAAAGAATTTTGATTATGTTTTCAAATCAACAAACAACTTAGGAGTGACACAAGAGTTGCCGACACCGCATGACTACCTTTCTCCTGTGGTTTGTCAGGTGTCTCTGGCGGCATGGCAACCATCTCCATAGCTACCATCTCCTCCGAGCTCCACTTGGTCAGCAGCGTCTCATCCAGGACATCTGCAGAAGGGACACATTCAATCTTAGTGTTGTCACTGCATAATAATATATATTATATACATGCCGCATCTATATTACTTGTTGGTTCCTATCAGAATAAATTGCATTGGCTGCACTGATTGTATCTGCAAAAGGGACACTTTCAGCTTATTCTGCTTCTTTGGAGAAAGACTGCGCCTCGGTGCTCAGTTTCAGGGAGTGAATACAGTCAGGTTCGAGCTGATTTAATGCTAGATAATAAGATGAGAATCAATAGAATAAATTTGTTTGGCCTAATCTGTATATATCACTTAACTCCACTTATTATTTATGTAGGTCAGCAGAAATGAAATTCATTGTCCAGTCATATGTTGGAATCCCTTCATGGTAGTTTTTGTTACACTGTATTGTCCAGTTCTTGTATCTACAGTGCAGCTTAACATGTTTTTCTAATAAAGTTTGTAGGAAGGGGGTGACAGAGACAGACAAACAGACAGTGGGAGTAAAATGAAAAACAATGATAAGAACTATATCATATTGAACAATCCAATTTGGACATTCTTTTAGAAAAAACTTGACACTTAGAGGGTTTGACCATACAAGAAGTGTTTCAAGACATAGACACTGACAGTATGAGTAGTGTTTCAAGACAGTCAGATACAGGCAAAGACACAAGACACACACCTGGCGATCCCAAGACTTCTAGGCCTGCCGGGAAGACGGCGGGACAAAATGGACAGAACGAATGAAGACTCGGAAAATAACACCTTAAACACCATATAAGGAACTACACAGAATAAGGTGATATCAAGATCAACACACAAAATAATGTAGTAACACAGATATTACAAGGGACAGGACTATATATGCATATGGTCACTCACAGACAACCCCTACTCTTGCTGGCGACAAAACTTTTAAGCCACACCATCTCAGTTTTGTGGTTCTGGGACTTACAAGGACAACGACAAAGTCTGTACTTTACTTCACACAGTTGAAGGGAGTTCTACTCCCAGCCCTAAGACTATTCCTCCAAAATTTTACTCCAAAATGTTCAAGAACCAGGGAAATGAACTGGTGTGGCCGTGTCTAAGAAGACATCAGGTCTGCTTCCCGCCCCCCTGACTCCTGACTCACCCTGGGCGTCAAAAAACTCCTCGTCCGAGCTGGAGTTCTCTGAGTCCCGCATGATGCTCTGGAATCTCCACTCGAAGAAGTTTCTACTCTCACAACCTACATCGAAAAAACAAGACGATCAGAGATGGCAGACTTCACCCCCTTACTCATACAGCTTTATAACCCTTCCAGTCCCACCGACAAAATTGATGATGTATGGCAATGCTATATTGTGGACATTGGGAATGGGGGAAACAAACAAACCCATGCATGAACGCACACACACACACAGAACAAACACACACACAACAGACACACTCACACACACGCACGCACACCCCCCCCCCCCCACACACACACACAATCAACAAAGATACACACAACAGACACACAGACACACACAACACAGACAGACAAGCCAGAAACAATACTCCACTCCCACCCTTGCCAAACTGTTGTCTAATGTAGCATTAATGCCAGAAATACATATGCAGCACTAATGCTTGGTTAGTGCACACTGCCATGGTAATTTCATGGTAATTATGGCTGTCCAAATACCAGTCCCTCAATGTCCTTGCAGCAATGCCTTGGACCGAGGCTTGAACCAATTAGCGAGCGTGTAGTGCGGCATTAATGCTACATTAGACAACAGTTTGGCAAGGGAAGTTCTTACTGACCATTAGCGCTCCTGTTCTGCGGCGCAGACCGGGATGTTTCCGTGGCCTGCAGGGTGCTGTCCTCAGCGGGAGGCTGGAAGTCCCCGTCTGTGGTACGGAGGGAGGCTTGAGGAGGAGCAGGTTTCATCTCCTCATCTCGCTCCTGTCACAGGAACATCACAGGAGGATTCTTAGTATGAAACTTAGCTTCACTGGCAGAGGAAATGCCTCACATTTACAGTCAAAACTGTCCAAGAAAACCACTCAGGGGACCACTAGAATCTGGTCTATGTACATGCACACAGCCCTTATGTAGAGGTGGTCACTTGTATACAGATTTGTCTGCAGCAGGGCTCGAAATTTGGGGGAATAGGTGCACTCATAAAAATCTAGGTGCACAGAAAGAATGTTGGGTAAATCTCTGAATTCTTATCCAGTTGTAGAGTCTGAATTCTCTTTATATATTGTTTACCTGGATGTCTAATCTTCACAAATGTACACATTTAGTACAGAATTGGTAAGGCTATCCTCACCGAGACTGTGCTGTCCATGCTGTTGCTGCTGCCCTGTACCTACCAAGACTGTGCTGTCCATGCTGTTGCTGCTGCCCTGTACCTACCGAGACTGTGCTGTCCATGCTGTTGCTGCTGCCCTGTACCTACCGAGACTGTGCTGTCCATGCTGTTGCTGCTGCCCTGTACCTACCGAGACTGTGCTGTCCATGCTGCTGCTGCTGCCCTGTACCTACCGAGACTGTGCTGTCCATGCTGTTGCTGCTGCCCTGTACCTACCGAGACTGTGCTGTCCATGCTGTTGCTGCTGCCCTGTACCTACCGAGACTGTGCTGTCCATGCTGTTGCTGCTGCCCTGTACCTACCGAGACTGTGCTGTCCATGCTGCTGCCCTGTACCTACCGAGACTGTGCTGTCCATGCTGTTGCTGCTGTCCTGTACCTACCGAGACTGTGCTGTACATGCTGTTGCTGCTGCCCTGTACCTACCGAGACTGTGCTGTCCATGCTGCTGCTGCTGCCCTGTACCTACCGAGACTGTGCTGTCCATGCTGTTGCTGCTGCCCTGTACCTACCGAGACTGTGCTGTCCATGCTGCTGCCCTGTACCTACCGAGACTGTGCTGTCACTACCAACTCAGAATGGACTGAAAACTGCAATTTTTGATTGAATGGTTCTGAAACGGATTTGCCTTATTGTTATCGGGTGTTTACAGGAGCTGACTGGAGCCATTCTTTTGTTCACTTCCAGCCTGATTATGCAAGAATATGAATGGGATCTGATGTGTTTACTTTGCAACAGAAAATAATAGAAAGTTAGCTTCTTTTAAAGCCAGACAGTTTTCACACCTCTGGCAGGAGGTGACAAGCTGCTCCCATGTGTGGCTGGGAATACCTGTGCCCCCCAGCGTGATGCCTCTTTGTCACCTAGGTGCGAACTTGGTTTTCAATCTCTGCCAGGCCCCTAGCATCTACATAGAAACAATGGGCCCAAGGGGAAGCACTTGTAAGACCCTTTAAATTTTTTGAAACAATTGGCCAGCCTCTTTCAATCAAAAATTGCAGTTTTCAGTCCATTCTGAGTTGGTAGTGTGTCCATGCTGCTGCCCTGTACCTACCGAGACTGTGCTGTCCATGCTGTTACTGCTGTCCTGCCGGTGCATCTTGTGGGCCAGCGCCAGCTGTGTCTCCTTCTCCAGCCTGCGGATGTCGTCGATCTGCAGCCCTTCCCACTCATCCTGCCAGCACCAGGCCTGACGATGGGCCTGCAGCATCGTCTTCCTTAGAGCTGCAGAGGAACAACATCATAATCACTAACCACCCTAAACCTCCCCCTACCCACTCCAACCCTAACTGCAGCCCCTCCCACTCATCCTGCCAGCACCACGCCTGTCTGTGGGCCTGCAGCATCGTCTTCCTTAGGGCTGGGGATCAACAACATCATAATCAGTAACCACCCTAACTCTACCACTCCCCCTACCCACTCCAACCCTAACTGCAGCCCCTCCCACTCATCCTGCCAGCACCAGGCCTGTCTGTGGGCCTGCAGCATTGTCTTCCTTAGGGCTGGGGATCAACAACATCATAATCACTAACCACCCTAAACCTTCCCCTACCCACTCCAACCCTAACTGCAGCCCCTCCCACTCATCCTGCCAGCACCACGCCTGTCTGTGGGCCTGCAGCATCGTCTTCCTTAGGGCTGGGGATCAACAACATCATAATCACTAACCACCCTAAACCTCCCCCTACCCACTCCAACCCTAACTGCAGCCCCTCCCACTCATCCTGCCAGCACCAGGCCTGTCTGTGGGCCTGCAGCATTGTCTTCCTTAGGGCTGGGGATCAACAACATCATAATCACTAACCACCCTAAACCTCCCCCTACCCACTCCAACCCTAACTGCAGCCCCTCCCACTCATCCTGCCAGCACCACGCCTGTCTGTGGGCCTGCAGCATCGTCTTCCTTAGGGCTGGGAATCAACAACATCATAATCACTAACCACCCTAAACCTCCCCCTACCCACTCTAACCCTAACTGCAGCCCCTCCCACTCATCCTGCCAGCACCAGGCCTGACGATGGGCCTGCAGCATCGTCTTCCTTAGGGCTGGGGATCAACAACATCATAATCACTAACCACCCTAAACCTCCCCCTACCCACTCTACCCCTAACTGCAGCCCCTCCCACTCATCCTGCCAGCACCAGGCCTGTCTGTGGGCCTGCAGCATTGTCTTCCTTAGAGCTGGGGATGAACAACATCATAATCACTAACCACCCTAAACCTCCCCCTACCCACTCCAACCCTAACTGCAGCCCCTCCCACTCATCCTGCCAGCACCAGGCCTGTCTGTGGGCCTGCAGCATCGTCTTCCTTAGGGCTGGGAATCAACAACATCATAATCACTAACCACCCTAAACCTCCCCCTACCCACTCTAACCCTAACTGCAGCCCCTCCCACTCATCCTGCCAGCACAAGGCCTGACGATGGGCCTGCAGCATTGTCTTCCTTAGGGCTGGGGATCAACAACATCATAATCACTAACCACCCTAAACCTCCCCCTACCCACTCCAACCCTTACTGCAGCCCCTCCCACTCATCCTGCCAGCACCAGGCCTGTCTGTGGGCCTGCAGCATTGTCTTCCTTAGGGCTGGGGATCAACATCATAATCACTAACCACCCTAAACCTCCCCCTACCCACTCCAACCCTAACTGCAGCCCCTCCCACTCATCCTGCCAGCACCAGGCCTGTCTGTGGGCCTGCAGCATTGTCTTCCTTAGGGCTGGGGATCAACAACATCATAATCACTAACCACCCTAAACCTCCCCCTACCCACTCCAACCCTAACTGCAGCCCCTCCCACTCATCCTGCCAGCACCAGGCCTGTCTGTGGGCCTGCAGCATTGTCTTCCTTAGGGCTGGGGATCAACAACATCATAATCACTAACCACCCTAAACCTCCCCCTACCCACTCCAACCCTAACTGCAGCCCCTCCCACTCATCCTGCCAGCACCAGGCCTGGCGATGGGCCTGCAGCATTGTCTTCCTTAGAGCTGGGGATCAACAACATCATAATCACTAACCACCCTAACTCTACCACTCCCCCTACCCACTCTACCCCTAACTGCAGCCCCTCCCACTCATCCTGCCAGCACCAGGCCTGTCTGTGGGCCTGCAGCATTGTCTTCCTTAGGGCTGCAGAGGAACAACATCATAATCACTAACCACCCTAAACCTCCCCCTACCCACTCCAACCCTTACTGCAGCCCCTCCCACTCATCCTGCCAGCACCAGGCCTGTCTGTGGGCCTGCAGCATTGTCTTCCTTAGGGCTGCAGAGGAACAATATCATAATCACTAACCACCCTAAACCTCCCCCTACCCACTCCAACCCTAACTGCAGCCCCTCCCACTCATCCTGCCAGCACCAGGCCTGTCTGTGGGCCTGCAGCATTGTCTTCCTTAGGGCTGCAGAGGAACAACATCATAATCACTAACCACCCTAAACCTCCCCCTACCCACTCCAACCCTTACTGCAGCCCCTCCCACTCATCCTGCCAGCACCAGGCCTGGCGATGGGCCTGCAGCATTGTCTTCCTTAGGGCTGGGGATCAACAACATCATAATCACTAACCACCCTAAACCTCCCCCTACCCACTCCAACCCTAACTGCAGCCCCTCCCACTCATCCTGCCAGCACCAGGCCTGGCGATGGGCCTGCAGCATTGTCTTCCTTAGGGCTGGGGATCAACAATATCATAATCAGTAACCACCCTAAACCTCCCCCTACCCACTCCAACCCTTACTGCAGCCCCTCCCACTCATCCTGCCAGCACCAGGCCTGACGATGGGCCTGCAGCATTGTCTTCCTTAGGGCTGGGGATCAACAATATCATAATCAGTAACCACCCTAAACCTCCCCCTACCCACTCCAACCCTTACTGCAGCCCCTCCCACTCATCCTGCCAGCACCAGGCCTGACGATGGGCCTGCAGCATTGTCTTCCTTAGGGCTGCAGAGGAACAACATCATAATCACTAACCACCCTAAACCTCCCCCTACCCACTCCAACCCTAACTGCAGCTCCTCCCACTCATCCTGCCAGCACCAGGCCTGGCGATGGGCCTGCAGCATTGTCTTCCTTAGAGCTGCGGATGAACAGAATTAACTAAATTTGACAAGAACTGACAACAATAAGCTACTGTGACTGTAACTGCCCATCGTCTTCCACATGGGCTACAGATGAGTCAAGATAAAGAGCAAGATTTAGTTTGTCTAGAGAAGAGACTACAGACCAGGCTGTCCTAGTGGAGCAACACTGTCCTTGGATAAGAACTATCTGCATCATCCTGTGGACCTCACAGCTGCCACAGCATATGCCCATTCCTGCTATCCTAGCGGACTGGCTTGGTGAAGAGTGGGATTCGCATGGTGCAGCATTGATCTCATTATCATATCAACATAAAAAATGTGGGCCTGATGCGGTTGCCATGGAGACTTACCGACATCGTGGATGAACTTCTCTATCTTGTTCTGCATGCCCCAGTAGCGGAACTCCACTTTGCACAGCTTGTAGGAGCACATGATGTCCTGGGTCTGGGAGTCTGGGTGGCAGGGAAAAATCTATCATTATATTATGTATGTCATTTTAAATCACATTAGTTATTACATTTGTATCAGAGGCTAATCTTTGCACCTGATAACATGAAGATCACAAAATCTTGATGTCATCAATGATGTTGGCCATCTCCGTCCGGCCTACTTCCTTAGTTTATTCTCAGAAATATAAAAGTAAAAGTTCACCAAGTCTTAGAGGATAACAAGAAAACAAAGAGCAGGGAAGAAAAATTCAAGCTGAGGATCGCAACATTTTTATTCCCTGAAATTGCATGTACCAAGTTAAGGACTTTCTCCTGTTTTCATACTGATTTTCTAGTCCAGCAGTAACTTTTCTAAAGTCGAGAACCAACAAACTGAATTGAAATAAAACCTGGTGTTCTCAGTCCTATCGTTAGTCACTGACGAAAGACAGTGGATACTGTCTGAAACGTCTGACTGTTTCAAAATCTTATCCAGTTGCTTGAGTAATTATTTTTGGCGTATCTTATTACCTGGATGTCTAACCTTCATCAACGTAACAAACTGAATTGTTTTTAGATACAGCCTGACCTTGACATTTCTGTTTCCAGTCCGTCCCGAGCGGTCCCCGCCCAGTTTTGACAGACTTGTACAGCGCGGGGTCCTCCTCTAACTTGTAGTCGTGAGCCGGAAGGTCGTCCTTAACTACGTCTATAACATCTGCAGAAGCAATATCAACGATGAGAGAAATATCCTTTATACTTATATACAAGATAAGTTCCCTAGTTTTAAATATATAAACAGCACTGAAAAATTCCTATTTATAATGAAACTGAACAAACCATGTATTACGAGTTCCATATCTACATACATCTACAATTGCCTTATGAAGCGAGAAGAAGTCGAACCTGTAAATAGTAGACAAGACTAGTATAGATTAGTCCTATTAGAGACAGTAAGATATCACATTATATTACGTTATATTATCACCACTGTATGTAGTCCTTTGCTTATCACCATGACCTGTACTTAGCTTGTTTAAGCATAAATGTACAATAAAGGTCTTTCATCCATTCAATACAATCATGGTGCATTTCATTTAACAGTGGGAGAATGAATGAATGAAATCAATGATGAAAATTTGCAGACTCGAGTCTGATGTTGCATCTTATAAAATCCCCAGCTATTGCACTGTGTATGCAAAGTCATGTGTAAAAGACAACTATAGATTAAGTAAAATAATCTATTTATAAAGATATGTTTAACTTGATAAATTCATTAGAACATAGCAAATTTCATTCATCACAATAAAGTAAGTGTTGATTCTACACCAGAGGAATAAAGGTAAATAAAGACTGAGGTAGAAGATTGTGAATGGACTGATTCAACAGTAAGAAAAAATGAGAAATGTTCTGGGCATATGGGCCTTATTCAGTCTTAAACTGTAATATAAATTTACTACAACACAACAAATCTTGAGGAAAGGGTGATATTGCATATCTGATTCAGAGAAAAATTCACAAGAATCTGAAAAAAAAGGGTAACATAAGAACCCACCCACCTACTATCCTATTCCTTTTCTCAGCTCCGCTCAAGTTGAACACGTTGTCCTGCTTCCCTCCATCGGCGCAGTACTTCGTCTCGATCTCCAGGTAAAACTTCTCGATGAAGGGACAGGTGTACCGGGTCCGGGTGTAAGGGTACGCGTTCCATGCCTCCTCCTCAACACGCAGGGCCGCCTTAGGGAGGATGGACCGGAACCAACCTGTAATAAACAACACAAACATCACATATACAGGTGTACCGGGTCCGGGTGTAAGGGTACGCATTCCAGGCTTTCTCCTCAACAAGCAGGGCCGCCTTAGGGAGGATGGACCGGAACCAACCTGGAATGAACAACACAAACATCACATATACAGGTGTATCGGGTCCGGGTGTAGGGGTACGCATTCCATGCTTCCTCCTCAACACGCAGGGCCGCCTTAGGGAGGATGGACCGGAACCAACCTGGAATAAACAACACAAACATCACATCTACAGGTGTACCGGGTCCGGGTGTAGGGGTACGCATTCCAGGCTTTCTCCTCAACAAGCAGGGCCGCCTTAGGGAGGATGGACCGGAACCAACCTGGAATAAACAACACAAACATCACATCTACAGGTGTATCAGGTCCGGGTGTAGGGGTACGCATTCCATGCCTCCTCTTCAACACGTAGGGCCGCCTTAGGGAGGATGGACCGGAACAAGCCTGGAACAAATAACACAAACATCACATCTACAGGTGTACCGGGTCCGGGTGTAAGGGTACGCATTCCAGGCTTCCTCCTCAACACGTAGGGCCGGAACCAGCCTGGAGTGAACAACACAAACATGAACAAACAACACAAATACGACACACAGGTGTATCTGATTCTGGTGTAGAAATAGACATTCCACACTTCCTCTTCTCGAAAACTCCAAGATGAACCTGGAACAGACAACATACAGAGCCGACTCAGGCAGCATGGACCAAAACCAGCTTGGAACAAACAAAATATTAGCACGAACCTGGAATACAACACAAGAAAGACATGCAAAATAATGCATTTTGTAATAGGAGCAAATGCAGGTTGCACGTTGCAGCTGGTTCTGTGCACATATGGCATGTAACAAATCAGATAACAGAAACTGATGTGTTTTGCCAGAGAGCAGTTATACCGGCTATAGTATAAAATACAGATACAAGCCCATACCCGGGATGTGAGTTCCTATATGGTAGACTTTCCTCGTGTACATACCCGGGATGTGAGTTCCTATATGGTAGACCTTCCGTGTGTAACGTACCCGGTATGTGAGTTCCTATATGGTAGAATTTCCTCGTGTACATACCCGGTATGTGAGTTCCTATATGGTAGACCTTCCTCGTGTACATACCCGGTATGTGAGTTCCTATATGGTAGACCTTCCGTGTGTACATACCCGGGATGTGAGTTCCTATATGGTAGACCTTCCTCGTGTACATACCCGGTATGTGAGTTCCTATATGGTAGACTTTCCTCGTGTACATACCCGGTATGTGAGTTCCTATGTGGTAGACTTTCCTCTTGTACATACCTGGGATGTGTGTTCCTATGTGGTAGACCTTCCTCGTGTACATACCCGGTATGTGAGTTCCTATATGGTAGACTTTCCTCGTGTACATACCCGGTATGTGTGTTCCTATGTGGTAGACCTTCCTCGTGTACATACCCGGTATGTGAGTTCCTATGTGTGTAACATACCCGGGATGTGAGTTCCTATATGGTAGACTTTCCTCGTGTACATACCCTGTATGTGAGTTCCTATATGGTAGACCTTCCTCGTGTACATACCCGGTATGTGAGTTCCTATGTGTGTAACATACCCGGGATGTGAGTTGCTATATGGTAGACCTTCCTCGTGTACATACCCGGTATGTGAGTTCCTATATGGTAGACCTTCCTCGTGTACATACCCGGTATGTGAGTTCCTATATGGTAGACCTTCCTCGTGTACATACCCGGGATGTGAGTTCCTATATGGTAGAATTTCCTCGTGTACATACCCGGTATGTGAGTTCGTATATGGTAGACCTTCCTCGTGTACATACCCGGTATGTGAGTTCCTATATCGTAGACCTTCCTTGTGTACATACCCGGTATGTGTGTTCCTATATGGTAGACCTTCCTCGTGTACATACCCGGTATGTGAGTTCCTATATGGTAGACTTTCCTCGTGTACATACCCGGTATGTGTGTTCCTATATGGTAGACCTTCCTCGTGTACATACCCGGTATGTGAGTTCCTATATGGTAGACTTTCCTCGTGTACATACCCGGTATGTGAGTTCCTATATGGTAGACCTTCCTCGTGTACATACCCGGTATGTGAGTTCCTATATGGTAGACCTTCCTCGTGTACATACCCGGTATGTGAGTTCCTATATGGTAGACCTTCCTCGTGTACATACCCGGTATGTGAGTTCCTATATGGTAGACCTTCCTCGTGTACATACCCGGTATGTGAGTTCCTATATGGTAGACTTTCCTCGTGTACATACCCGGGATGTGAGTTCCTATATGGTAGACCTTCCTCGTGTACATACCCGGTATGTGAGTTCCTATGTGGTAGACCTTCCTCGTGTACATACCCGGTATGTGAGTTCCTATGTGGTAGACCTTCCTCGTGTACATACCCGGTATGTGAGTTCCTATATGGTAGACCTTCCTCGTGTACATACCCGGTATGTGAGTTGCTATATGGTAGACCTTCCTCGTGTACATACCTGGTATGTGAGTTGCTATATGGTAGACCTTCCTCGTGTACATACCCGGGATGTGAGTTGCTATATGGTAGACTTTCCTCGTGTACATACCCGGTATGTGAGTTCCTATATGGTAGACCTTCCTCGTGTACATACCCGGTATGTGAGTTGCTATATGGTAGACCTTCCTCGTGTACATACCCGGGATGTGAGTTGCTATGTGTATAACGTACCCGGGATGTGAGTTCCTATATGGTAGACCTTCCTTGTGTACATACCCGGTATGTGTGTTCCTATATGGTAGACCTTCCTCGTGTACGTACCCGGTATGTGAGTTCCTATATGGTAGACCTTCCTCGTGTACTGCCCGCTGCCCCCCGGTCCTTCCTCATACGGCTCGTTCACCAGGATCTCAACCCCGTTTCCCTCGCCCTGGCTCTCGTCTCGAGACTTTTTCTGGAGGAAACAATAAAGATCTTCTCATTCAAGTCTTCTGAACATAAATTTAGAGAAGGAACAAAATAAATGATCTGTCTGGTATGACGTGAAGGTTTCACCAAAACTGGGCAATCTTGTATGCTGTATATTGTATGCTGAATATACCCCAAAGTCAAGTTCAATGAAAAGTGCTTTTCTTTAAAGTCAAGTACCTCTGTTTGTAAATATCATACGGGAATAAAGATACCATGACATGTATATGGGACAAGTGAGACTTATCATTTGATCAGACTAGCTACAAGTCAAAATAGCAAGAAGACTCAAATTTAATGTTTTAATTCTATACTAGTAGTTACCTGTATCATGTAGTTGTGCTATAATGTGATACTACCTGTATCATGTACAGTAGAGCGATGTGGATTACCTGTATTCTGTATCATATACAGTTGCGCTATAATTTAAATGAGTATGATGTGATATTACCTGTATCATATACAGTTGAGATATGTGATATTACCTGTATCATATACAGCTGAGCGATGCGATACTCCTCCACACTGAGCGGAAGCGCGATCCGGTATTCCTTAATCAACATTCCTGAGGCTGGTCAGCAGCTTCCTCACACAGACAAATGTAGATTCTGCCAAAAAAATAAAACTACTTTAGTATTACTATCATATGATGATAATGTTAATACCATAAAGTTTGAGGGGATTTTATTTCACGGTAGGGAGAAAATAGAATCGTTGAAGTGTTTTTAACTAAAATTTAAGTTCATGGTTGAAACAAGCGAGTGGGCGTGCAGGAGACAGAACTAGCATTCCGTGATAGTTTTAAGTTTGCAGTGAAGAGGTCTCTGCGAAAATTGCAAACATAAAACCACCCAAAATATTCATGGCAACATGTGAAGAATGAATGCAAAGCTCAAGTGTGTCACGCAGAAGGGCAATACTACCTGTTGAACAATACGGGCATAGCTACGATTTCACTCACAATTTGTGTTAGATGTAACATAACTCTGAAGTAGGGATAACAATCTGTCATATCTGACTTCCTTCTGATAAAGGTCGCACCAATTCAGTTTGTTCTCGAATCTGATAATAATAATGCTAAACTGGAAGATCTACATGAAAACAGAGTCTGAGGGAAAAGTCTGTACTTTGGTACACACAGTTTCAGGGAGTGAATATATAGTCAGATTCGATTTTTCCTCCAAGCCAATCTATTTCCATTTTTTTCCTTGCTGATTTTGAGCCGGAAAATTATATGCGAAACAAATAAATGAATGGTTATGGCCTAATGGAAGAATGTACCACATAACAGGGACATGCCTTAAATGCACATGCGTCATTGTGTCCTGTCAGGGGTGAGGATAAATTGCTTCGTGTGAGAAGCCATTTCTAAAAATCGACATGTCCCATCGCTGAGTTACAGGAAGAAGAGGCTGCCATTTCCTATCCGAACATCTAATTCATCTGTGAGGCTATTTGACAATCACTCTCCTAAAAGCCGGTACACGGTTCAAGCTGTGCATGCGGTGTGAGATACATTGCAAGCAATATGTTATGCTACTAGTATCTGCCCTTACGACAAACCAAACAAGTATCATTTGTATCATATCAAGCATGATCTAAACATGAGCTGTTTACAAATTAAGGTCATTCACCTTTGACCTTGCGCATGAACAGTTGAAACAATGAACTGGCTTATCGAATTCAACTGTGTATTTGCTAATAATTCTCCTTCTGTGGGGGTAATATGTTCGAGCATATGTCGGGACGGAAAACAGTTACTATATCATTTTGAGGTGTTCTGATGTCAGAAAAACATAGCAGCAAAAAAGGCTACAATCCCCTCCCCATATCTGCTTGGAGATGTGGTTACCCAGTATCCACACATAGCCAACAGGCGGTCCATAGTGATTTATGGGCGTCATAAAATAATCAAACACACCGCCTGAGGCACATTCACGACATGTACAGGTGTGCTTACACCTGAAGACGTAGATTTATCAGGGTTAAGGTTCCTTCTACCCCGCAGAGCTCCTTAAAGACGCCGGCTAACGCTGATTATTATCCACTCAACAGGTGGTGCGGGATTTATGAGTGACACCGGCGCTGCATGTTACTGTAATGTCCGAACCCGGCATTTAAACACACACCAGCCGATCCTGACTAAAGTACAGTACAGGGGGAATTCCTCACATATCCCGATGTAACACGTTTCTGTGCAGTCTGTGTTTTCTAATCTCTGACGTATTTTCCAAATCTGACAGCCTCCCGCCCAACGGGAGAACGATTAGCGCGGACCGCGGAGTGACATGGCAGGTGATTTTTATTATGGCTCCAGGATTGACCCGCGGAAAGGCTGCGACAGCGGCCGGCCGGTGGGACTTACCTTCTCTCGGCGTCGGCGGGGAGAAGTCGAGGGTTGTGCCGACGGGAATCAGCCGCAGAGACCGCAGATGGAGCCGATAGACCGGTCTTGTCGGCTCCCGAATCTTAGCAGTGACCCCGGCGATCCATCACGGCCGCCATGTTGACAGGAAGAAGATTAATGCGCGCCATGCGGAGTTGATCAGTACTGCAGCTAAGCCGCTCGTGAAGATATCCTAATCTCCAAGCAGATGTAGGGATATGAAATAGTATTTTTCTTACTAACGGGCTTCTCAAATAGCATTCACTCAACGAATCCGGGTCTTCATAGAAACATGGCTGGCAGAAACGTTACGATTTCTCATCCTAACATCTGCTTGGTGATCTGCTGACCCGAAAGACCGGACTTTAACCAACAATAGACTTACTGGTAAATTATTTACAACGGTGCCACAGTTCACAGCAGGTGGTTGTTAACTACTTTTCTCTTGCGTTTTGTTGTTCGTCACAAGTCCGTTAGAAATAAGACAACAATATCAGGGGATTGCAAGGACCTGAGGTTAGTGAAATTGGAGGAAATTCCTTGTTGAAATTGGAGGAAATTCCTTGTTGAAATTGGAGGAAATTCCTTGTTACAAATTAACGTTTTAAGTCCTACTGACTGTGTCGCCTTATTCAGCCTGACTTGCTCCCGGGCTGTAGAACTGAGTTCATGTTTCTGCCCGATCATTCGTACATTGCCCTGTAGTCTGTGTTCTGTTTAATTCGAGTAGAAATGAGGATATAATTATTTCAACCCATTTTACGGTCATTACGTATTATCGGTTAGACCATGACACCTGTTTAAGTGAGGTAGTTATATGATAGGCAATTAACCAATTAACTTCCTTTGTTCTCGGACATATTGAACCAAACTGCTCTACTGCTTTGAATAGTAATTTAATCTTATCTAGGTGTGTATATAAATTGTCTGACTAATCGCTAACTACATGTACATGTAACGTTAGCTCTGACTCCCAACAGGCCAGGGTTGTACATGTACAGGATGGGGAGTCTCTGGTTCCTGCCTGCCGCCCTGATCCTGCTGAAGGCGGTTTCCGCGGACAGGGATCCGAGCGTCTGTATGGAGAGGCCGGCGAACGGTGGTCCGCAGGTGAGTCTCTCTCTATATATTGTTCTTGGAGTTCGCTTGGAGTGAAAGGATCTGTTCAGATGTCAAGTTCTTCCACAATAGGTGTCAACTTGAGTTGTAGGTTGGATGAAGTCATTGTAGTTGCCTAGAACGGATCTGAAGACCAGTTGGCTTTCCTTTCTTTCGGAGATCCCCTTTTTAGCTTGACTGATGGTTTGGATTTTCGGCCAGTGAGTTCATCGATAGTTTTCCAGGCAGCTTCATGTTGTTTTCCGACATGAAGATGGGCAATGCTATCTGTCTATCGCATACACATACACATACACATAACGATGAATTTCATTCAATCAACTTAGCAGATGATAACAACCTCACAAGTCTGAATCGTGTTCATTTTTGATATTCTATATATCTCTAGATCAAAGCTGTGTCTCCGGACTTACAGCGACCAGTGTTAACGAAAATCTACTGAACAATGTTGTTTTCCGTCCTGTCCAGATCCCCGCTCTGCCGAACGTGTTCCAGGCTTATGTGGAGTGTAACATGGTGGACCTGGGCTACACGGTGGCCGTTATGGAGTACTACGACGGCGTCCGGAACCGCGGCTCCATCCTATCTGAGGCGCACGGGTCGACTCGCACAGTCGTGTATGATTTCCCGAATGATGAAGCTTTCGTCATCATAGGTAATTAAGCTCTGGCCAGACGTTGAGATTTTCAAAAAATTGTACGGTATATGATGATACAGAACTGAAATATGAACACGAACACAGCATCTTAGAAGTCTGTAACATGACGCTTTTGCTTACGATGGAATTGACGTGTTTTGTGTGTGTGTGTGTTTTTTTTACATGCAGGATCAACGTGCCAAACCCAGAAAGCGTCCGAACTGTCGATGTCTCAGCTGGGCCTGTTCGGGGTGAACACCGGCAACGGAACCGCAGGGCACATCTACAGCGTCAACCAGGTGCCTCTGTCATAGAACATGTCATAGAACGTGTAATAGAACAGATTATAGAACATGTCATAGAACATGTCATAGGTCGTGTCATGGAACCAGTAATAGAACATGTCATAGAACATGTCATAGAACCAGTCACAGGTCGTGTCATGGAACCAGTAATAGAACATGTCATAGAACATGTCATAGAACATGTCATAGGTCGTGTCATAGAACGTGTCCTAGAACATGTCATAGAACATGTCATAGAACATGTCATAGAACATGTCATAGAATATGTCATAAAACATGCCATAGAACATGCCATAGAACGTGTCAAAGAATATGTCATAGAACATGTAATTGAAGAATAAAACGTGCCATAGAACATGTCATACATGTAGAACAAGTAACAAAACCAATGATGATGATTTCTAATTGGATACTTTACTATTGTACCTCCATCAACGAAGATATCGAATATCCATTGGTTTTTATTTGTTGTCCTCAGTGAAATTTATGTAATGGAAGGCGTTTGCATAACCAAGGACAGGTTTCATGTATGAGCTGGGTGACCACAGGTGGCTTACTTTCCTACTCCAATGGAGCTACAGTTATTTTGTGTTTCTGTCTGCAGGTGTTCCACTTCGGACCGCAGGTGAGCCTGTTCTACGAGGGCACGGCGGAGGTGCGCGGCGTCCCGGTGCAGTGGTGGTCCACCTGCCAGTACATGGCCGACCTGGACGTCACGTTCTTCGGGCAGTACTACTTCACCCTACCGGGGTACCAGGTTTGTTTGTTTGTCTGTTTGTTACCTGGACGTCACGTTCTTCGGACAGTACTACTTCACCCTGCCGGGGTACCAGGTGAAGTTTGTTTGTTTGTTTGTTTGTTTGCTTGTTTGTGATTAATGTTTGACTGGCTTCCGTCGAGATGGACATGATGCTCTTCGCCTAGTGGTCGCTTAGAGAAAACGTCCATCTTATCACCTCACCAACTTATTCCTTAGTTCTCAGCCATTTGTAAGTAAGACGATAAGAGAAGGCTGGGATCCATGAAGCGGAGACAGACGAGGACCAACCACGGCATGTTACGGATTTCTAGTGTTTTTGCCTTCCCAGAGCGCGGCCTACGGTCTTGATGACGTCAGAAGCCCGATCCCTGTGAGAATTAACGTGACGGGGAAGACTGGCAGCTTCCCGCAGCGTCACATCAACCACCTCTACGAGTTCTCCCAGTTCAGGGCCAACATCGACCCGGGCGCGACCGCTTTCGAGGTGAGTGGTTTAGTTCAATCTGCACCTTCGGTCACACATGTAACACTTTTAGTTAGTTTTGCTCCTGGTTAGTGCATGAACTATGGGCTGTGCTGCTTCAATTGTTGGGACACTAGTCACACAGCAGTTTGTGAAATCTAATTCATAGCGCAGACTTGACGAAAACTTGACACAGTGCAGCGTGAACAATGCATGATCTTGTCAAGTTATGGAGACTACGTGCTGAATGTTCGCTGAATGTACACCCCATGTAACCATGTAACCAAGCTGGTGTGTTACGCCTAATGGCGGTTATACCGGCTATATAGATACAGATACAGATACAGAAAGTTTCAAACCCAGACAGTAGTTGACTACTCCCTTCTACGAAGTTCACTGTAGGCATTTGTTAGGCTGGTACACTTGAACTAAATTTGACCTTGCTTAAAAGATCTTGTTTGACCTTGTTCTGAGAGACCTTAATTTGCCCTTGCCCCAGACACCGTCTCACGTGTACTTGACTTACTTGTACTACTATTATAAAACACTAAGAGAAAAAATACAGCACATATGACCTAAATTTGACCTTGTTCTAGAGACATATGAGCACACTTGACCTTGATTTGACCTTGATTTGACCTTGTTCTGGAGACATATCATCATAGTTAACCTTGATTTGACCTTGCCGCAGACCCCGCCTCACGTGTACTGCGGCGGCCGGCCGGAGACGGTCCCCCTGCCGCCCGTCCCGGAAGTGTTCTCCTTCCACTCGGAGATGGTGGTGCCCAACAGCCGCCTCATCGCCAACTTCAAGGTACGGAAAAAGCGTCAAACATCTCATGGTGTCTTACATGTAGTTTGCAACCTCCTTGAGCTGAGAGCACCACACCTCTTGAGTTCGAAGTGTGCTTCTCTTACATCACGCCATAGCTCTAGACATTATTCCTAGTTGATAACTTTTTCAGGACCAAGGACGGATACTAGGAAAGTTCAGATCGTCAGCACACTAGCAATAGGGTAGGGATTCAAACTCCAACCTTGCATTCAAGTGGTGGGGATAATCTTACAGCTGGATATGAGTGCATTGCAATTGCATCAAGTGTAGGCAGGCCTCGCAAAACATACATACATACATACAGCAGCTGTTTGAAGATGCAGGCTGCAATTTAGAAGAACTACCAAGAGCAATGGAGGACTGGAGGAGGAGGGTGATGCTCGTCCGTGACACTCTCCGTTTGTCTTGTGTTAACAGGAGTGGTTTGACACAGCAGACCAGGTTGCTCGGTACGACACAAAACCTGCGTCGGGCTCAGCTGCCTCTTCGAGCAACCCGATATCCACTGTGGACGACTTCACTACAGGTGAGAGGATCAATAGTCATTGATTAACGACAAATTACCTTCATCCAATGATGCTGAAATCAGGAAAACCAACATGTCTGAAGGGACTTTAAGTCTGTTTCTTGTATCATGCAAATATTGTTGAATGCTGAAGTTTTCCTCCAAACTCTCTGTTTATATGTATTTTCACATCTCTTAATTTCTACTGTGAAATGTCTGAGAAACAAGAAAATAAACGTAATTTTGAATATTATAAAATGCTAAGCTCAAAGAAAACATGGCATCAAGTTTTAGACTTATGGCCCAATTTACACTTGTCCTTTTAACAGTAGTACTACACATGGTAGTCTACTACTGTAGTAGACTACAGCTTTTGTCTGGGTGTAAAAAGAAAACTACTACAGAAGTCTACTACAACCTCGGGGGTAGTAGTACTACACTTCGGCGGAGGTTCTACGAGACTTCGAACCGGGTGTAAAGAGAAACTGTAGTAAAGGGGTAGTAGACCACACTTCGAAGCCAACAACCATGTTCGATATGACGTGATTCGAACTGATCGCGTGTTCCATTTCGGATCATTTGCGGTTATTCTCTAGTTTTCTCTGTAAAACCAAGGACATTATATAGTCCTATATAATGTCCTTGGTAAAACCGAGCTGTCAGGCCCCTTTCCTTGGTATTTCGCATCAGATAAAACCCCTACCTTTTCACAAATAAGAAACATGCTGAAATTCCTTCCCGCGATTTTACAGTTTCGTGACAATCAAGAACAGTGGGGCGTCCTGCTAGGCTTCCTGTCGTTGAGTGTAAAGTGGACTGTAAGGGTGGACAAAATAGAGCTGTAGGTTTATACTATTGGAGCGCAGTAACTGTTATGATTTGGAGCAAGCTGTAACAACATCTGTTTGTAATATTGTTCTCCATTCCCAACACTGTAATCAGTTAGTTAATGTGGTGCCATCATTGTCAACTATGTGTGAGTTTTTGATGAAGTGAAGTATAAAGAGGTGTGAACCTTTGATGAGCTGAGTAACAGGAACATGAAATAGCCAATGCCATGCTGTGTGTCTAGACCATGTCTAGCCGTTCGTCTGAAGAGACAGAATAAAGAGCCAGGGTTGTGGAGTTGGGAAGACAGTTGAAGACAGTTGAAGCCAGAGACGAGTCTGAGCGAGAGTAAGAGTGTGTCCCAACTTCACGACTCCCGTGCGCGTGTGTACGACAATGCTGTGTCCCGTGTGTGTTCCTTTAGTCCTTTAGGCAGTTCCTCTGCGGCATTCCCAAAGAACCGGGCCGAAACATCGCCCCTTCTTACAGGACGCGAATCTGAAGTCTACTACAGTAGTAGACTACCATGTGTAGTACTACAGTTTTATTGAACAAGTGTAAATTGGGCCTTATTAGCCTAGTTAACACCAATTCTTGTACGTGCAAGTGAATAATGCTGAAAATTGTGGTACAGTACTATATGTACAAAAAGGCACAATTAAATGTATGTTATCAACTAACAATTTCATCAACTACGTTGATGAAGGGTAGACATCCAGGTAATAAGATACGCCAAAAATAATTACTCAAGCAACTGGATAAGATTTTGAAACAGTCAGACGTTTCAGACAGTATCCACTGTCTTTCGTCAGTGACTAACGATAGGACTGAGAACACCAGCTTTATACCAAAACTCTGAATGGATATGTTAATGAGGTAAAGACAATTTAGGGTGTCTTGAAGTAGTCTTCAAAAAGAAGATTAATTCAAGACAAAGACAAGACAGTAGCTAATTGAACTATTGGCATAACTTTGTCTTGAATTAATCTTCTTTTTGAAGACTACTTCAAGACATCCTAAATTGTCTTTACCTCATTAACATATCCATTCAGAGTTTTGGTATAAAGCTGGTGTTCTCAGTCCTATCGTTAGTCACTGACGAAAGACAGTGGATACTGTCTGAAACGTCTGACTGTTTCAAAATCTTATCCAGTTGCTTGAGTAATTATTTTTGGCGAATTTCATCAACTGATTGATTAATCGATCGATTAATCAATTGACTGACGCGTGTTGTTCCCAAGGTTTGTCCTACCGGACCGATTAATTGATTGATTGATTGATTGATTGATTGATTGATTGATTGAATACTTGATTGACGCGTGTTGTTCCCAAGGTTTGTCCTACCGGTCGATTAATTGATTGATTGAATACTTGATTGACGCGTGTTGTTCCCCAGGTTTGTCCTACCGGATTGATTGATTGATTGGTTGGTTGATTGATCGGATACTTGATTGACGCGTGTCGTTCCCCAGGGCTGTCCTACAGGATAGACAGGCGGACGGGATCCTGCGTGGTGTCGCCCGTCCGGAACAACAGCGGCTTTGCCGACGGCCTACCCGTTGACCCCCTCCACGTCCGGATGACGACAGCGGCGGAGTTCTTCCATTTTGAGAACACGAGCTGGGCGTATGTCGGAGAGGTGCTTAAAGAAGCTCTTTTCTTAGGAAATCTTAATTCTGGTTCTAAGATTCTTAAAGCAATGCCAACTTGACATCAGCAGGAAAACAGAGTCTGTCTGGAATGTTTGTAGGCTGCTTTACGGATTAAAGTACACGTGCTTAACAAGATGCATTGTTGGTAATATGCCAAGTGGAAAAAGGCCCCTGATACATAAAAACCTGGACAAGCATCCCCCCAAGACAAACTTTTAGCTCCTTAAACAACAGGAGCTAATTTATTCATTAGCATGCAGACTTGTCTTAACTTACTATTCTATTGAACCATCTGAAATTGTCTTTCCTTCATTAACATATCTATTCAGAGTTTTGGTATAAAACCGAGTTCTACCAGATCCTTCTTTAGTCACAGACGAAAGATTGCGGATGCTGTCTGAAACGTCTGACTGTTTCAAAATCGTATCCAGTTGCTTGAGTAATTATTTTTGGCGTATGTTTAATCATGTTTACATATTAGAGGCATTCACCGTGACATATCCACAACACCAAGGTGCACTTTATTCTGTGAAGTGGTTTATTCTAGCTCCGGTCTGCTATTTTCTGTTTTAATTGCTTCCATCCGTCCTTTTCCAGGTGGATGTTGGCGGCCTCCCTTGTATGAGGTGGATCGGTCTGAGAGATGATTACCCCCCAAACAGCCCCATGCAGACCACCTGGGAGTGGTCCTTCGCTCAGGTGAACTGTTTGTTGAATATTGATTAGAGCAAAAATAGATTTATTTTGTTTGTTGAATATTGATTGGTGCAAAAATACAATAACTTTGTTGAATATTGATTAGTGCAAAAATACAATAACTTTGTTTGTGGAATATTGATTAGTGCAAAAATACAATAACTTTGTTTGTGGAATATTGATTAGTGCAAAAATACAATAATGTTTTTGTTGAATACTGACTAGTGTGAAAATACATCAATTTTGTTCGCTGAATATTAATTAGTGCAAGAATACATTAATTTGTTTGTTGTTGAATATTGATTAGTGTAAAAAAATACAATAATTTTGTTTCTTGAATATTGATTAGAGCAAAAATACATTAACTTTGTGGAATATTGATTAGTGCAAAAATACAATAACTTTGTTTGTGGAATATTGATTAGTGCAAAAATACAATAATTTTGTTTGTGGAATATTGATTAGTGCAAAAATACAATACTTTTGTTTGTGGAATATTGATTAGTGCAAAAATACAATACTTTTGTTTGTGGAATATTGATTAGTGCAAAAATACAATAACTTTGTTTGTGGAATATTGATTAGTGCAAAAATACAATAATTTTGTTTGTGGAATATTGATTAGTGTAAAAAAATACAATAATTTTGTTTCTTGAATATTGATTAGAGCAAAAATACATTAATTTTGTTTCTTAAATGTTGATTAGTGCAAAACTACACTGGTGAAAGATCTGGACTGTAATACATGTACAGTCAAACCTACATTAGTGTTCACCGCTGTAAAATTACTACCTGGTGATTGTGGCTTTTTGGTAGTTTCTTAGATTCTTCTCCCATTATGTTTGACTGTACATGTGACACCACACATTCAGCATAATGGTCAGATCTACTTTAAGCCGATCAATTTGAATGTAGTCCTTATACAGTAACACCTGCTGCAGTCCTTTAAATGACTTTAATATGCTCCCCCCCCCCAGCCCGGTTGGACGTCTGCACTGCCGTCATCCTCTGACGTCACGTCGCAGTCCTTCCCCGTCATGCTGGAGGTGCGAGGGGTCCACAGGAAGGTACGTAATCATCATACATTCTACATAAGGCGGTACCAAACCTGTACTGTAAGTGTAATGTACCCGTACTGTGCCTGTACTGTGCCTGTACTGTGCCTGTACTGTGCCTGTACTGTACCCGTACTGTGCCTGTACTGTGCCTGTACTGTGCCTGTACTGTGCCTGTACTGTACCCGTACTGTGCCTGTACTGTGCCTGTACTGTGCCTGTACTGTGCCTGTACTGTGCCTGTACTGTACCCGTACTGTGCCTGTACTGTACCCGTACTGTGCCTGTACTGTGCCTGTACTGTACCCGTACTGTGCCTGTACTGTGCCTGTACTGTGCCTGTACTGTGCCTGTACTGTACCCGTACTGTGCCTGTACTGTGCCTGTACTGTGCCTGTACTGTACCCGTACTGTGCCTGTACTGTGCCTGTACTGTGCCTGTACTGTGCCTGTACTGTACCCGTACTGCGCCTGTACTGTGCCTGTACTGTGCCTGTACTGTGCCTGTACTGTGCCTGTACTGTACCCGTACTGTGCCTGTACTGTACCCGTACTGTGCCTGTACTGTGCCTGTACTGTACCCGTACTGTGCCTGTACTGTACCCGTACTGTGCCTGTACTGTGTCTGTACTGTGCCTGTACTGTGCCTGTGCTGCTTCTGTACTGTAGCTGCAGTGACTTGAGGTCCTTCTATCCCCCTGCAGGACTTCAGCTTCAGCTACAGTTTCTCCATGTTCAGCGCGTTTGTGGACGTCTCGGACTTCGACATCGTGTCTCAGTGTTTCACAACCGAACAGAAGAACCGTGTGCAGATCATATTTCCAGGTCAGACAGGATCGCGGGAAGACAGTATATCTTATTAGCCTTTGCCATCGGGGCCATACCATCTCATTTTCTTGGTTCTCAGACACGTTGAAGTAAGAATTAAGGAACATGAAAACACTTCAGCGGAGGCAGACTCTGTTTGATATTTTCATGTTGATCTTCCACCTAGAATTGTTTCTCAATCCCCTAAACCAATATAACTGCCATCATCGTGACTCAAGAGATTTAAGAACCACGAAATGGTGAGGCCTGACGGAAAAAATTCCTCTCTCCTCAGGCCAGTTCCCGGCTGATCTGAACGTAAATTGGTTCCGGACGGCGCTGAAGAAGGGCGTGGCGTCAGCGGCACAGGTGGAGTCCCTCAGGGTAACGGACATACAGGTGAGCAGCGCAGGTGTCCCTTTCGGGCCGGGTTTACACACGCATTTTCCAAGTCGGCTCAGAGTACACTCAGCCGAAGGCCGACTTTGCGGAATCGATTCAGGACTGTGTAAACAAATTTAGGGTACTCAAGTTCAGACATAAGCTCCATCATATCTGCGCCAGACTGACTGCTACAGAAACCATCTCGTGGCGGAAGCGACCCTGTTGGAGGGTTGGGATCAGGGTTAGGTTCCGAAGGGTGGTGTCCATGGGCAGGTTTAACTGTGCTAACTCCTCCATGTCTGTCCTAGATTGACCGGTACGGGAGCCAGCTGGTTGCGGAGGCGACCCTGCTGGACGCCGCGCAGGTAGCCGGGGACGTGCTGAAGCCCGTGGCGGGGGTGACCATGGCGGAGGCGTTCACCAACCTGCGGAACTCCGTACAGCGGGGAGACCTGCGCTTTCTGGTCCCCGTCGGACACTCCGACTTCAACGTTTGTTTGTTTGTTTATTTATTTTGAAACACCTGGGTAGCCTATTCAGTGCCAATACACTGGTTTTCGATAGGGCCCAGTTTCACATATACATACATGGAAAATAAAAAACAACTTACAGAGAGAAAAGTAGACATACACGTCGGAACATATGGGTACAACTGAAACATGAAAGACAGATAACTCATAATCATAATCCAAACCAAGGTCAACAGTTAGGAGGTCAGAGGTCACTACTCAGTACTGAGACTATGTTAGGTCTTTCAAAGCTGAGTGAGTCGTTTCGTTTTCGATTGTTGAGAACACGCGGAACTTTGTGCCGGCTGGTCTCAGTGGGACACTTCGATGTAAGGGGCGAATCTGTATCTGTAGTGTATATACATGTAGCAGCTAGGTACAACCGCCCTTCGGTGTAACACACGTTTCGCAGGCACGCGGCGCGGAAGCAGCTGGTTATATTACACCGAACCACCAAGTTGATCATAATTCATGATTGTACTTTATGTAGGACTCTGTGTGTAGGACTGGAACCAGTATGTTTTCTGTGTTGAGCCAGTATATGGTCCAGCAAAACTGGAGGTTGCCAACCGAAGAACAGTGCTAGTTCCACTGAACTGATGAGGATACGCCATCGGTGTGTTTGAGAGTGTGTAAGGGTATACCAGAGTAAGGCGAGAACTTGATGTTATTTTGGTTTGCGGGTCTCCTGAAAGTCTCAGTTGGTGTTATTTTGTTTCCAGCGTGTTCCGGTTCGGGCGTCGTTTGTTCGAGAAGTCGGTGTTCACTCCACTGTAGCAGAGCAAGGTACACAAATTATGACAAAGTCATTCAATCTGGCACGTTGTACTTCATGTGAATGTTCAATCTTTGTGTATTAGAACTACAAGATTGCCAGTTCCGGATAAAATGCACCACTGTTTAGACTATAATATAATAATATAATATCAGGTGTATTTTTCAGCCAGTGCCACAGGCAGGTACCCAATGTGTAGGGTAATGAGGCTGTTTAACGTGTTCGAGGCACCTCCTCGAGCACGGGACCCCCGTTTTTACGTCCCTCCCGGAAGACGATTTCGTGGAAAGCTTCGTGAGGCTACAGCAATCCGGACGTCCTTGGTTGGTCTCCCATCCAAGCACTGTCCGGACCGCGCGTTGCTTAACTTCCGAGATCGAGGGATCGGGTGTATCCAACGCGCCACGCGGCCGTAGCTAGACTCTCTTACCGTTTTTGTCTAAACAAGTTATTATAAAGTTTGGGATACAGTTACAGCCGAGCTGAGAGGCTGGTGTTTGGGTTCGTTAAAGATTTGGGTTCTCGGATCGATCTACATGCATAATATCACGTTACCATGACAACCCTTCCCCTGCAGTGACGTACACGAAGGGCAGCGTCCGGTTGGTCGGCGGGCGGACGGCGGGCCAGCTGGAGCTGGAGCGTACCACCGGCGTGTGGGGAGGGGTGTGCAGCAGCGGCTGGGGCGCGGGCAGCGCGCGGGTCGCCTGCAGGCAGCTCGGGTACGACGGGGCGAGTCAGGCCACGTACTGCGTGGACGAGCCGGTCTCGCCAAGGTGGGTCTGGCCGATCCTGAATTTAGCCGGAATCAAGCCCAAATGTCCACAGCAATATTTTCTACACATGTCACGACATGCACATGCACCGTAGTATTTCACCATAGAGGGGCAAAATGTACCACCAAAGATGGCAAACCTATATTGCAATATTAATAAAATGCTTAGAATTAGGGGACACCAACTGGAGCCTCACTTTGGTGCATGACCCCGGGAAATTCAAAATGGCCGCAGTAATTGGCAAGAGGACTATTCATTTCCTTGGTTCTCATACATTTTTAATGTGAAGATGAGAAAACAACATAAAAACAGAGAGCGGGGAAGAAAACTTGAATCTGACTTTATTCAATCCCTGAAATTGTGTGTTTAAGGTACAGATCTAGACTACCCCCTCAGACTCTGTTTTCATGTTACAGTAGATCTTTCAGTTTAGAATTGTTTTCCAACTAGTCCAAGAACCAACATATGCTCCATAGATTTGAAAACGATGGAGCGATTTGACAATTCAGCATTGTTTCAATATTTACTTATCAAAGTTGCAACAAGGCAATAGAATGTCATTGTCATTCACATTATGTTTTTTTCTTCAAAATGTGACAAATAACATATCAAATTGCTGTGGCCTTGATCCCATTTCTCAGAGCTTCCCGGACCACGCCCCAGAGCTGGCTGTACGGCGTCCGGTGCGCGGGGACGGAAGAGTCCATTCTGTCCTGCCCGAACTCCGGCTGGCGCCCGGCGCCTTGTGACGGCGCGGGGGTCGTCTGCATCGACGCCGTCGTCCCGGCAACGACCCCGTCAGCACCCGCCACGGACAGCAGCAGCCCCGCGTCACCAGCTGCCGTCTCCATGGCAACCCCTCCGGCCTCCACAGCCGACACCTGCGACCAGGCACCGTCCACAACCGTCACGTACTCAACAGGTAAGGTAGCATTCCAGTCTTCCGAAAATAATTTCATCAGGTTGGTAGAACATAGAATATTAGAGATTCTTTTTACACAACAGGTAATTCTCACCTGCTGACGTTTCGGTGTCTGTCAGACACCTTCATAGCTTCTGACTGGAGTACTGCTTCTGACTGGAGTACTGCTTCTGACTGGAGTACTGCTTCTGACCGCTATAATCTCACCGGATTACGTTCTTGCCGCAAAAGCGCCACCTACTATGGCTACTTATAGCGGTGAGAAGCAGTACTCCAGTCAGAAGCTCTGAAGAAGGTGTCTGACAGACACCGAAACGTCAGCAGGTGAGAATTACCAGTTGTGTAAAAAGGATCTAATATTCCACATTCCAGTCTGTTCTAGTTTCATCAGGTTGGTAAGTCACCTGATAAGGAAGTTCTTTTATCCACCACCAAGTGGAGACCGCATGGATCAGAAAATCTATTCCAGTCACGAACTGTGATGAGGGGGGGGGGGGTATAAACTCCGTCTTGCTTGGGACCGCATTCTTCACATTGCAGCAGCGACACCTAGCTGCAATGCGAAGTAGAACTGTCCAGTGTTGCATTGAAGAAGGTGGCAGTCACCGAAAGGGCGGGTAGATATGAATACCTAGAACTTTGTTATCCCGCCTTCTTTTGATTATGCCCCAAAACATCTACAATTAATTCATCGAATGTAATATCTAATAGCACTGATTCTAGTACTAATTGTATCAGTGAATAGTTTCATCAGGTTGGTACGTCACTGGTTAACAAATTAGATCCGGTCAGTATTGAGGAAGGTGTCAGGCGGTCCGACAAAACTTTGGCAGGGAAAAACATTGGTTGTGTGCGAAGAGCTTTGCTAACTAGTCTGTGTTGTGTTCAAAACTTTGGCAGGGAAAAACATTGGTTGTGTGCGAAGAGCTTTGCTAACTAGTCTGTGTTGTGTTCAAAACTTTGGCAGGGAAAAACATTGGTTGTGTGCGAAGAGCTTTGCTAACTAGTCTGTGTTGTGTTCAAAACTTTAGCAGGGAAAAACATTGGTTGTGTGCGAAGAGCTTTGCTAACTAGTCTGTGTTGTGTTCAAAACTTTGGCAGGGAAAAACATTGGTTGTGTGCGAAGAGCTTTGCTAACTAGTCTGTGTTGTGTTCAAAACTTTGGCAGGGAAAAACATTGGTTGTGTGCGAAGAGCTTTGCTAACTAGTCTGTGTTGTGTTCAAAACTTTGGCAGGGAAAAACATTGGTTGTGTGCGAAGAGCTTTGCTAACTAGTCTGTGTTGTGTTTTGTAGGCGTTCTCGCGGGGACTGCTGCGGCGATGCTGGTCCTGGGCGGGGTCATCGGGAACGGAGTCGGGTTCCTGGTCAGGAGGAGGATGCCGGAGCTCATGTAGTCCACTCGGCGGCAGGTCCTCATCAGGGCTCGGAATTAGGCTCCACCGGACCAGCTACTCTGGCTGAAATAGCGAAAGCTAGGCAAACAGGGAGAATGATTTGCCGGGGGTAGCATGTGCCCAAGCTAGGGAAAATGTTACCCTAACTGAAAAATCACTCTTTTTGTCAATTATTCTCCCAGTTTGCCGAATTCCAACCCAAGCCCTGCTGCAGCTGACGTAGTTCACTTTGTGGCCGGCAGGTCCTTGAAATTAGTCTCCACCAGAGTATTATCAACTACGCTGGCTGAAAAATAGTAAGATCTAGGCAAACGGGGAGATTGATTTACCAGTGGTATCATTTGTTGAAATGTTAACCTCACCGAACGATCACTCCTTTGGTCAATCATTCACCCAGTTCGCCGAATTCTAACCCAAGCCCTGCTGCAGCGGATGTAGTTCACTTTGCAGCAGATCCATCATCGGGGCTGGACACGAGCCCCCACCGGGCTAACTACGCTGGCTGAACAATCTAGCCAATTAGGGAGAATAATTTGTCTGGGAGGTTTGGCCACCATAAAGTGTCATTTGTCCAAGGGGAAATATTACCCTACTGCAGGCTCACTCTCACCGTCTGTTATTCACCCCATTTTCGCCAAATTCCCTTCTGATATCCATATTATAATGAAAGCTCATCTGTGTTGGTAGTAATCATATTACAATGCTAAACTTCCTTCCAACACTAAGGTATTCAGTGTTGGAATACCTTAGTGTTGGAATACCTTAGTGTTGGAATACCTTAGTGCTGGAAGAAAGTCTAGCATTGTATTATGATATCCATATTACTTATAGTCCTGGTGGAGGCTACCTTGAAATCCTTTTTCTACATTCCTACACAGGTGGAGGTAACGTATAGAACCACCTGTACCGGACAGGTCTTACCTGTTGCATTCTGAAATTCTTTACTTACCTTTTTACAGGTGGCAACTACATTATATCAGTGCAATAACCAGAAATACCCGAGTACAGGGAGGGTAGGGCGCCAGAAATACCAGCACAACTCAAAATTACCTGCACGACCCTGAGGGTTGTATTTCGAGCCCTGATTATTGACACTACCTCATACCAAAGGGGGGGGGGGGGCCAACACTAACGACAGTCAGTAAATTTCTAGCGAGGTCCAATCAAATGGCTGTTAGCAGGTCACCGAACGTCGCCAGATCCGGTCCTTTCAAATGCAAAGTAGCCAATTAACGCCAATCTACTGGCACGCGAGGGACAAGAATGAATATTTCACACCCATTGTCCGTCGATTACTGGTTCATTGTTAATAGCGGCAATACATTACGAAGTAACTTTACGTGGGACTTGCAGCACATGACTTTTAATCCTGCTTATGTAGAGCAGAACTACGCACTGAACAAGTTTTAAACATCGACAAGACCTGACTACACAACGCCTTATATTTGATAATGCAGTATAGCCATAACGCCACGCTTCGGAGAGAGCATTTTGGTATCTTTAGCATGGTTAAAGTTCTAAGCTGTAGCACTTCGTATCATGCATTTTCTTTAAATTTCATGTACGGAAATAATGTTCGGTGATAGACAATGTGACATACAAAACTTTACATTTATTGTCATCAGAAAATACAGGGAAGTAATGTCGCTATCGTGTTTGGCTGACCATAGTCTGCGCATGTATAGATTCAACAAAGGTAAGTATACAATGTCGAAGGAAAAACAAAACTAGATGCATAGGTAATACTTAACGATGATAAACAAAAGCGGGTTTATCGGCTCTTTTGAATGCCTGTCGCGGCCCGTCTTCGAGAGCTTGCTTTTGGTGGGAAATGTTGGGTCGACTCGAAGAATTTCACCTTCGTGGGGATCTTTTCCCTCCCGCAATGACCGCTCCATTAGCGCTAGTGCAGCGCCATTGAAGCTGTAAAACTTCATCTCTTCAGTCCCTTCGCGTTTTGGTGGTGAAAGTTAACTTTACAAACTGATCTAGATGTATACGTACGGAAGTAGTGGGAATAACAACTGAAATGCGCTTGGTTTGAGTTGATGACATTTACATAAGACCAGGGGTGTTAACAACCCAAAACTCGACCGTCATTGGCTAATTGTCGGTGACGTTCGGTGACCTGCGAGCAGCCATATGATTGGACCTCGCTAGAAAGTTACTGCCCGACATTTAGTGTACACGGGGGGGGCCCGGGGTCAATCCAACCATCATGCTATGGAACCAAGCTTCAGGGTAAAACATTGAATTTTAAACAGTACTTTTCTACATTTTGGAGGACGTTGTAAGACTTATATTTGATTCAACATATGATGTCATCCATCAAACAAATTTGTGTGGCTGAAACTGTGATCACAGAACCGTTTGTGACATTTCCGTATGACTTTTAATACCTCAATGATGATAAGATATAAACAAAGTTGGAATACAGCTTCTGATCTTCATTTATTAAATATTACCTTTGTCTGCAAAATTAACTTGGTACAAGGCAGAGTTCTATCTACATTTGTATATTACCTATCAGTGAACATCAGCATATACATGTATATGTATGGTATACACTGCGCAAGGCATAGGCCCTCTGCAGTATAACATTAAAACATGAAGAAAGTGTTATTCTTTGTTCAAATCTAAGAAAATTAGCGTTGTCTCTTGAACAAAAGCTTAAATAAAAATTACACCTGTACTCTATTGTCTTAATTCTAAAACAAGAATATCACATGTACATATCATTAAGCATTAGCAACAATAAGAGTTACTCACAGTTCAAATATTGACACTGTGCACTTACACGTGAGTTACAAAAGGTAATCTATGGCTTCTCCTCTGCCAGTGCTTTCATATCTTCTCAGAAACTTAACTGCCAGTATTTTAGGTACCTGATCTTATATGACATTTTCACACATATTTTAGGCTAAAAAATAACAAGAATTAAGACAGTAACTTTGTGTATATTTTGTATAACAACATCAGTCTTAAAAACAGGCTTAAATGTTACAGCATTAAAAGAAAGGAAGATAATAATGGACATCAGAACGGTCATCATTTAAATGCTACCATCTCACATGGAAACGTAACGGCTGACAGATTTAAGTGGGGAGGCTACACACTAACAGTAATAGCCTGTCTAAGGGATATATCAGGATTGGGGAGGTTACACGCTGACTATAACAGCTTGCGTGGGCGACGAATCAGGGCTGGGGAGGCTACACGGTGACTGTAACAGCCTGTGTGGGTGGGAGGGGGGCTACACACTAACTGTAACAACCTTGGAGGGGAGGCTACACGCTAACTGTGACAGCCTGCGTGGGCGACGAATCAGGATTGGGGAGGCTACACACTGACTGTAACAGCCTGCGTGGGCGACGAATCAGGGCTGGGGAGGGGGCTACACGCTAACTGTAACAGCCGGCTTGGGCGACGAATCAGGGCTGGGGAGGCTACACACTGACTGTAACAGCCTGCGTGGGTGACGAATCAGGGCTGGGGAGGCTACATACTGACTGTAACAGCCTGGGAGGGGGCTACACGGTGACTGTAACAGCCTGTGGGGAGGGAGGCTACACACTAACTGTAACAGCTTGCGTGGGTGACGAATCAGGGCTGGGGGGGGCTACACGCTGACTGTAACAGCCTGGGTGGGTGACGAATCAGGGCTGGGGGGCTACACGCTGACTGTAACAGCCTGTGGGGAGGGAGGCTACACGCTGACTGTAACAGCTTGCGTGGGCGACGAATCAGGGCTCGCCTCTCTGGACTTCTCCTTGGTGCCGACTTCCTGCTGAAGCTCCTCGACTCTCTTCTGCAGCTGAGAACAAAAAAACGGCAACGACGAGGAATGAGTGACGTTACCTTAAAACACAAAACAGTACTTAACCTTCTCCCTGCTGCCTAACTCCATAACCAATACATGGCGCCAAACGGCTACCTTAGCAAGGACAAAGTTAACACTGAAAGGGCACAAAGATAAAGCCAAGAAACTTAAGAAAACATGTAGACCTATCCCATTGAGTTTTCCTTCCAACCCAGTTTTCATCTTGATCTGTAATCTGCTAAATTTTCACTACAATGTCTGAGAACCAAGGAAATGATCTGAAGCGGCCTAATTATAGCAACATCCTGGCGAGAGATGTGTACAGATAACTTATGATGCATTAGCAGCTGATGCCTGTGGATGATTGTTGATCGATTGCCTGATTGGTTGATTGATTAATTGCCTACCCATCACAGCTTATCTAAGCTTGACTGATTGATTGGTTGGTTGATTGATAGATTAACTGATTGCCTGCCGAGTCCGGCTTACCTGAGCTCTCAGCTCCAGGAGTTCCCTGTTCCTCTGGCTCAGTGGCTCCTTAAGGGAAGAATTCCGGACAACATTAACCAGAGTTAAGACAGTGCCTTGTGACTAAAAAGCAAAGCTAGTTCCTTGTATAGCATATGTTTATCTTTGAATTGAAATGATAAAAATATTTCATGTCCAAACAAAGCAAAAACTCACCAAGCATCATTAGACATCCCATGATCAAGTCAAAGCCTCTGATACTGCAGTATTCCTTTGTGCAAGCTTACTACGTTGCATGCAGACTTATCGACTAATTGCAGATTAAGATATGAACACCTGTGGTCTCATACCCGGGGTTCCATCAGATATAGCAGATATACATTTGTGGTCTCATACCTGGGTTCCAGCGGATGTAGTACATACACACATACCTGTGGTCTCATACGTGGGTTCCAGCGGATGTAGTGCATACACACATACCTGAGGTCTCATACGTGGGTTCCAGCGAATGTAGTACATACACACATACCTGAGGTCTCATACGTGGGTTCCAGCGAATGTAGTACATACACACATACCTGAGGTCTCATACGGGGGTTCCAGCGGATGTAGTAGGCAAACACTCACCTGAGGTCTCATACGTGGGTTTCAGCGGATGTAGTACATACACACATACCTGCGGTCTCATACGGGGGTTCCAGCGGATGTAGTAGGCCTTCCAGAGCTCGATGCGGCGCAGGCTGGCCACGGGGAAGATGACGTGCTGGTGCGAGTACGCCGCGTACAGCGGGTTCCGGAACTCGTCAGGGCGGTCATTCACGTACGACCAGAGCGACACCGTGTTCTGCCGCACACCCTGGGTATCGGGTTACAATACAAACATTTACCAACCATGCAATGCCAGAAAAATTCATTTGTTGGTTCTTGGATTTTAGAAAATTAATTCTGACCTAACTGGAAGATCCACATGAAAACAGAGTCTGAGGGAAAGTCTGTACCTTGGTTCACACAGTTTCAGGGAGTGGATAGACTTAGTCAAGAGTCAAGTTTTCCTCCCAGACCTTGGTTTTCAAATTGACTGTGATTTTGAAAGAAGAATTTTATTTGTATAGTTTCACCTCTGTGTCCTCCTGACACAAAGTTGAACTGTAGTTCAGTTTTGCACAATCCACAGCTTCTGTGATGTCACATTATGCAGATAAAACATGTCACTTGGCGAGCGGGTATCTTGAGTTTATCTGCATAATGTGACGTCACAGGAGCTGTGAATTGCTCATTCCTTGACAAAGACTGGAGCTGGACTGTAATGACTTTGGGTACACACAGGCCAAGTTTCTGTCAGCTCAAGAAGGCTCATAGAATTGACTGAAAGCTTGTTGGTAAGAGCTTTACTTTGTGTATGGGAATAGTGTTTGAAATCTCCACAGATGCAGTCTGCAGCGTACCTCCTTGTCCTGAATCTGTTCAGCGTTGCAGAGGAAGGTTCCGAACAGGCAGCTGTAGGCGTGGTCAAGGATGGTGATCAGGAACTGCTCGTTAAACTCCAGCGCGACCGGAAACTGGACAGGGGGAGAGAGAGGAATATGTCATTACATATAATTATACATGTGGAACTGGGGGGGGGGAACATGTCATCATCATATACATTGTGTAAACTACAACGTTACAGGAAACTAGGCAGGGGGAGAGAGAGGAATATGTCATTACATATAATTATACAATGTGAAACTGTGCGGGGGAGGGCAAACATGTCATCATCATATTCATGTGTAAACTCCAGCGCGACCGGGAACTGGGGAGGGGGGTGGTACATGGCATTATCATATACAGTCAAAATTATCCATTTGAAAAGATGGTCAGACATTTAAAAAATGAAAGGCGAGCGCACGTCACTGTGTAGATCAAAATGTAAGTGGCACAAAACATTCAGATATCCTCAAGACAAACACATCACTGCCACAGTTGTACCTTCAAGAAACTGACTTTTGCAGCTGTATTTGTTTGATAGAATTCTGACAGACAGCTTCTATAAATGGACTAAGATCAGTAGGTAAGAATCTCACCTGTCTAAGAACTAAGTTCATTATGTAAGAAGCCTCACCTGTCTAAGAACTAAGTTCATTATATAAGAAGTCTGACTTGTCTAAGAATTAAGTTCATTATGTAAGAAGCCTCACCTGTCTAAGAACTAAGTTCATTATATAAGAAGTCTCACTTGTCTAAGAATTAAGTTCAGCAGGTAAGAAGCCTCACCTGTCTGGAGATCTGCCACACACAGTCGATGAACTGCAGGAACACCGGAGACCTGTCGGCGTCAGCGTGGTTCTTGTCTCCATGGCCCAGCCTCTGTTACAGAACACAAAGTACTGTCAGTAAAATGGCATTGGAACTACTTACTGTAGGCCATACAAAGTCATTTCCTTTGTTATCAGACACAGAGTTTTATTTGAAATTGAGGCAAGATGAAGACAGGGGGCTTAAAGAAAGCATGAATCTCACTGCATTTTGTATATCCACTCCCTAAAACTGTGTGCACTGCATGTGCCACTCCCTAAAACTGTGTGCACTGCATGTGCCACTCCCTAAAACTGTGTGCACTGCATGTGCCACTCCCTAAAACTGTGTGCACTGCATGTGCCACTCCCTAAAACTGTGTGCACTGCATGTGCCACTCCCTAAAACTGTGTGCACTGCATGTGCCACTCCCTAAAACTGTGTGCACTGCGTGTGGCACTCCCTAAAACTGTGTGCACTGCGTGTGCCACTCCCTAAAACTGTGTGCACTGCGTGTGGCATTACTTGTCAAGGAACAGACTTTCCTCTCAGACTAGGTTTTGTCAGTATCATTTTTGACAAAAATCTCTGACAGCCAACAAGTGACATCAGTGTAGCCTAGAATACAAAGAAACATTTAATACTGATTACTTTTAAAAAAAGTTACTTTAATTTAGAAATTTAGAATCCTGAAAACTTTTCCCTACATAAATTATGCAGGCTTAGAAAGTGTAGCAGACATGATGATGTATCAATTCACTACTCACTGTAGCAAACTTGTGGCCGAATGAGAGCCACTCCTTCTCTATCAGCAGCTCAAAGCCTCGGATGGTTCGGTAGAACGGGTCCAACATCAGCATGGCTAGTGCTGTCAGCTGTAAACATAAACACAAACAATTACGCCAACAACAACAACCATTACACAACCATTACACAAATAGCAAACATTTATTTGTTAGAACGGGTCCAAAATTAGCAAGGCCATTATACAACAAACAAACAACTATCGGTTGATTAAATGGATTCCATGTCAGTAACTTTGGAGCTTTCTGAAGCACAGAGATGAAAGTGAACTTCCAAAACATTGATAAAACCTTACCCTTCTGTCTCAGTCATCACACCAGTGCACCTGTCCTGTAACTTACCTGTACTGTACCTGTGCTACACATGTACTACTACACCTGTACTACAGCCTTACCTGTGCAGTCCTGTCCCAGCCATCGCTACAGTGCACCTGTCCTGTACCTTACCTGTACTACAGCCTCACCTGTGCAGTCCTGTCCCAGCCATCACTACAGTGCACCTGTCCTGTACCTTACCTGAACTACAGCCTTACCTGTGCAGTCCTGTCCCAGCCATCGCTACAGTGTACCTGTCCTGTACCTTACCTGAACTACAGCCTTACCTGTGCAGTCCTGTCCCAGCCATCGCTACAGTGTACCTGTCCTGTACCTTACCTGTGCTACACCTGCCTTACCTGTGCAGTCCTGTCCCAGCCATCGCTACAGTGCACCTGTCCTGTACCTTACCTGTACTACAGCCTCACCTGTGCAGTCCTGTCCCAGCCATCGCTACAGTGCACCTGTCCTGTACCTTACCTGTACTACAGCCTCACCTGTGCAGTCCTGTCCCAGCCATCGCTACAGTGCACCTGTCCTGTACCTTACCTGTACTACAGCCTCACCTGTGCAGTCCTGTCCCAGCCATCACTACAGTGCACCTGTCCTGTACCTTACCTGTACTACAGCCTTACCTGTGCAGTCCTGTCCCAGCCATCGCTACAGTGTACCTGTCCTGTACCTTACCTGTGCTACACCTGCCTTACCTGTGCAGTCCTGTCCCAGCCATCGCTACAGTGTACCTGTCCTGTACCTTACCTGTGCTACACCTGCCTTACCTGTGCAGTCCTGTCCCAGCCATCGCTACAGTGCACCTGTCCTGTACCTTACCTGTACTACAGCCTTACCTGTGCTATACCTGTACTACAGCCTTACCTGTGCAGTCCTGTCCCAGCCATCGCTACAGTGCACCTGTCCTGTACCTTACCTGTGCTACACCTGTGCTACACCTGTACTACAGCCTTACCTGTGCAGTCCTGTCCCAACCATCGCTACAGTGCACCTGTCCTGTACCTTACCTGTGCTACAGCCTTACCTGTGCAGTTCTGTCCCAACCATCGCTACAGTGTACACCTGTGCCTCACCTGTGCTATACCTGTACTACAGCCTCACCTGTGCAGTCCTGTCCCAGCCATCGCTACAGTGCACGACGACTGAAGTCTTGTGACTCTCCACCTTGTCTGCTACCCTCACCGCTCCTGCTAGGATCAACTGGAGAGGAAACAAACCTTAACATAAATAAAGAATTCAACAAACATTACCAAGAACCCTGAACCAGATTCTTTTTACATCAGGACATTCTTCTGAAGTGATGCACTAGTGCAATGTGTCTTCTCTACAGCTCACATCTTTATCCAAGTACACCCGATCATCCCTACTCGTCCCAACAATAGTGTGTTGTTTCCTTTTTTGAGCAGAGGTTTGACACTTGAGGCTAATGCATGAAGCTCCCTCATACACAGGGCTGCCGGCTTTACATCACCATGTAATTTAAAATGGTAATTGAGTGTAATGTTAATGCAGACTAGTTTGCAGAAAGAGGAAACAGGATTTCTGCCGTCCCACCTTGATGTGCTCCAGCCAGTGTGTCGCCTCCAGGTTGGACAGCCAGTGGTGGTCGTCGATACTCGGGTAGAGCATGTCCCGTAACTTACGCAGGCTGTAAACATAAACATAAACATGAGATGACTCTAACCTATAGAACACTTAAACCTCTATGACCTCTCACTTCTAACACACTTGTCTATGACCTCTCAACTTTAGCAATCTTAACCTTCTATGACCTCTAACCTTTAGCACACTTGACCCACTATGACCCTCACCTTTTCCCATGATATGTATGACCTCTTCCCTTCCCCCATGACATGTATGACCCCTTACCTTTTTCTCATGACATGTATGGCCTTTTATCCTTCCCCCATGACATGCACATTTTGTATGACCTCTCACCTTTCCCTCATGACATGGATGTTGTGGATGTCGAGGAACACCAGCTCCACGTTCTGGTAGGCGTCTTCACTCTCGTAGCCGCCTCCCTTTGCCTGCACAACAACGCAAAGCACAATTTCAATTCAATCTTATTTATTTTACCAGGAGACATCTCAGATCCACGGATCTGGTTTTCAGATGACCCTGGGCACACACATTAAAAATACAATCAGATACAAATATACAGATAACGTTACATTGTACAGACATATATCACAGTATTTCAATTTATCCCAGTCAGTTCTTAGTTACAGTCCCGCTACAGTCTGTTTCTAAACGCTGGCGTAGTTGCAATGTCCCGTTGGTCCGCAGTGAGATTGTTCCACATTAGTGGCCCTTGGTACTGCAGGCTCCCCTTGAAGGTTTCCACGTTTGCCTTAGGGGTGTCTAGCTTGAGAGCACATTCATCAGCAGCAGCATCATCATGATCTGTAAACAGAACATGCCTGTACCTTGGTATACAGAGTTTCAGGGAGTGAATATAGTTCCTCCCAGCCCTCTGTGTTCATCCTGACCTCTGCAAAATTGCTGCGGCCTTCTGTAATCTACACACCTAGTTTGCCACTGCGTTAACATTAGGTCTTCTGTCCGTTTGTGGGTCTTATGTCCGTTTGTGGGACTTAGCACATGTATGTAATCTGACAGTGCAATACATGTATGTACTCTACCCACCTTGTTTGCCACTGCGTTGACGTTAGGTCTGGCATCCATGATGTAAAGTTTGTGGGACTGCGCGTTGGCGTCCATGATCAGCTGTAGGTACTTCTCGTCGTCACGGCAACGCTTCCCGCCGACGCCCACCAGCGGCTGGCTGCAGCGGGAGATCGTGGCCTGGCTCTCCGGGTGTATCCATGACAACGCCTGCAGGGGACAAACAACCAAATAAACAACTCTAGGTGGACTGTTACCAAATTGGCCATGGAGGACACGATTGTAGTACAATCACATCTGTACAGTAAAACATTTTTAGATGTCACAGACATGTCTTAGACATGGTTGTCTAGAATATGTACATCTAAGACATGGCTTAGGTATCTAAGACATGTCTAAGTGTAGCTTACATCTTAGACATTTCTAAATCTAGTTTCCGTACATCTACAGTAAGACATGTATAAGTGTTCCTTACATCTAAGACATGTCTCAGTCTTCCTTACATCCCAGACATTTCTAAATCTTCCTTTTATCCAAGACAAGTCTAGATTCTTAACACTTAAAGGCAACCAAAGCAATATCAGGGCCCAATATATGGAAATTAAAATGATGCTGAAATCTTAATGGTAGTGACATTTACTAACACTGTTTGGCACATTTGCGTAATAACTTGAAGTGAGTTCATACTTTGAGCATTTTAAAACCGCGCAAAAACTTGCCGTATGATGATTCCCCTAGTTACGTGCGCCTACAAAAACTCCGGGGACTACTTTCAGTGAGTTCTCACATCACAACGACGTCTTATTTTTGCATGGTGGACGTCGCTATACATTTGTGATGGTGTTGTTTGAACTAATTATGTATAGACATGACTAGTAAATTGACTTTCAAAATCCGATTTTTCGGACCATACTACTAGTATTGCTTGGGTTGCCTTTAAGACATGCGCAGTGTTACTTACATATAAGACATTACTAAGTCTTACAGACGTGCGAGTTCTTACCGGGATGCGGCACCTGCTGCGGAAGACGCCCACACGTCTCAAGTCGTCGTCGGTCGCAGCCTTCGGCACGGACAGCTGCAAAGGGACAGAGGTGAGATTTTAGTCAGTTAACCAACAAGTGGTGTAAACCTAGTGCATGTACAACAACAATAAGGAGGAAAGTGTCAGAGAGTGAGGCTGTTATCCTTTAACAGACTGAAGTAGGCATTTGGCACCCAATTCCCTATTGGTTACAGAGTTAGGCAGCAGGGAGAAGGTTAACCTTTAGCACACTGAAGTAGCCGCTTGGAGAGGAGAGGTAAAGGAGCTTTGAATTTGCTGTTGAAAAAAAAAATTGTAGTACAGTTGTAACACATTGGAAATGCATATTAGGGTGTCATAAATTCATGATGAAAATAAAACCGCCACAAATATTCTAGATTCACAGTAAGGCCACAGCAAGTAAATTTTATGGATGACATCCTCCGCAGACTCCAAAATTAATGAGATAGGGCGAAAAAAAAACAAGGCGGGCCAAAAAAAACAAGATTCCTAATTTTCAAATTTTAAGATCATAAGTCTTGTTAAACAAGAATTGAGGCGACGAAATATGATAACATGACCAGCAGGTCTTTTATTCCTGTATTCAACCAATGAGTTTTCATATATAATATAAAACCTCCTTGATTTAATGTAAACATGTCCTTGTAGATGTGTATACATCTCCAGAGACTAACTACAACAAATGCAGAAAAGAGCTTGTTGCACCATCATCTGAAGCAACTACACTGGGAATTCATATGCGATAAAACGCATTGTGTATACAGCTCAATTAACTAGATCCCCCCCCCCCATCATTTATATAATGTCCTTGCTAGAACAAATGTAGAAAACAGCTTCTTGTTATAGTATCATGGGCAGGATCTAGGAACTACACTGGGTATTCATATGCAATGAAACACCTTAGACTGTCAACCTTTACGACATATTTGCCAATTTTGGCATGTTGACCACCGTCGGAGGGCAATGAAATTTCTTGTTTTTTTTTCGAAATCAGGCGAAAATTAATGAGCGCGCTGATGTCATCCAGAAAAATTACTTGCTGTGGCCTAACTCACAACAGCTGGGTGAGCTGTGACACTTAGGACAAATGATGTTGGACAAGGCGATTTGGAGTGATGTATGTACTTATTTAGTCCCGGCCGATGGCCGATAGATGATGATGATGACAGCTGGGTAACCACCACCCCCCTCCCCATCCCCAATCCACCCCCCTCCCCATCCCCCCTCCACCTGCCACACAAAGCACCCCTCCCCCCCTCCTCCTTTTTCATCCTGTCGGACGATCGGTCCAGCGTTGATGGACTTAGCATGCAATGTTGAATTTCTTAAACACTGTTCTTGAGTTGAGCCCTTGACGTGAACAAGAAGGCAGGGTATAGTGATGACAGCTTGCCTTAGGACTGCCACCACTCTCTCCACCATCCATCAGCAGGCAGGAGGCAGAACATATCCGACGTCCCGTCCAAGTTGGATGGCCCCCCAACACACACACATCCCTCAAATACTCACCACAGCTGGGTAGGTGTCACAAAACTCATAGTTCTCGTTGACCTTGGTGATCCTCCAGGCATCGTTCGGGAGGCCCTGTACAAAACATTGTGATGAAACATCTTTCCCTTGGGAACATGGTGACAAAGAAAGAAATACAATCAGACATAAATTTACAACTTAAGAACAAACCCTCAGGCTCACAGATGTCTGATAACCAGGCAAATGCACCGGTGTGGCAGGAAAGACTGCATATGGGTTTTTATAGAAAAATATGTTACATTGGGAGGGATCAGAGAAATGCATATAGAATGATATGGATTTCCCCTCTTCTGAGGTGTTGAGGTTTAGAGAATTTCACGACAAAATGGGGTATTCTTAGTCTTAGGAAATGTCTGTGAGACTGTAGCCATATCTGACATTGTCACATCCCCGGTCGATCTGCTTCTAAGGGTGAGGTGGCGTGTGATCAGAGCATTGAGGCGAGGTGCCTCTTTTCACCTCTTTAGAAAAAAACCCTGAGAGCAGAAAATAAAGATCTCCTCTCACCAGCCGTTTGAACTCCTCCACGGCACTGTAAACCTTCCATCCATTGGTCGAGAACGTCTCCTTGTACTCAAAAGCAAAGAAGGGCTGAAAAAACAGAACAGAACGTCAAAGAGATGCACACATCTTCTGCGTACATGTACAGTATCTTATTGACTTATTGTCCTGCTAAAGTGGAAACATCTATGCTAAAAACTTCAAATAGTTCATGTATACAAAAGTGCACTTATGCACAAATGAAGATGCGCTGCAAACTTTCTTTTAGAGCATAAGTAATGAATAGAGGTTTGTGTTTACCAGTTTGTTGTTGACAGGGAAGGCGTACTGCTGCAGTTTCTCGAACACCAGTCGGCGCGAGTGGTTTTCCTGTTTGTGGGCGAATCTCAGGTTCCGCATGTCCTGAACAGGGCGACAATACATCACTGTTTCCATGGTAACAACAAATCAGTTTCTATGGTAACAACACCAGCCTGCGGGAGTGTTTGTGGGCGAACCCTTTGTTTCGCAAGTCCTGAACATGGCGACGATGAAGTACTGTTTCTTGGGACATTTATAAATTTGTCAGCATAACATGTAGGCCAGCATTTATCACAATCAACCCCCAAAAAAGGGCTAGTGAATGCCACACAATTATTAACATAATTACCTCGGACATGGGATATTCGGCCAATGGGCTGCTCTTATCGCAACATGTAAGCGTCAATCAATCGATTAACCATTACAATGTTCCAATGTTCATATTTACCTTACAAAACACGTCTAGTCCGTAGGAGTTCTCTCCACGGCTTGACTGACCTCCGACCTTCTCCACACGCGACACGACCCCTAGCGGCACATCCACGATGAACGGGGGGTCCTAAACAACAACATAAACAACAACAGGAATGTTTACCACTCATGGGGGGGGGTCCTGTTTATAAGAACAGGAAATATTTATCCAAGTCCCAAGGAAAAATTCGAGAGGTTGTTTCGAAGGAAATATAAATATCAAGTTTAACTGACTGCTCCTTGTGTGAAGTAAACCATGACCTTGACCTTCCCTTGATCATAAGTTGATAAATAACTTTATTGCACAACAATATAATTGTGCAATGTACAAAGTATGGCATCCACTGGTACATAGATAACATTCTATTAGTCTAATCAAACTATCTTATACATGTACAATATGGTGTAGTAGTATGGGATGACAATGGGAAGTTGATATGACCTTGACCCAACATCAACCCTGACCTATTGTTCTTGCCGTTGGAATGACCCTCGCCCAGCCTGTGTTTCCCATTGACCCGACCTTGACCTACCCTGTTGTTGCCCTTGAAGTACAGCTTGTAGTTGGTGACGGACAGGACGCCCCGGACCGGACCCATGAAGGGGCACAGGTAGGTCACGTCCTTGGCTAGAGGTCAAAGGTAAAGCAGGGGGTAAGTGTACATGTCCATGTGGGGAAACTGACTCCTGGCAGATTTACCTGTTACTGACTCAGGTGAACATGAGTACCCAGCTTTGGTTGGGGACATCCTTTCAGATGGGACGTTAAGCCATGGCTAGAGGTCTCGTGTTTGAGGAGAGCCACATGTTGAGCTTGTTCAAGACTGAGTATCCCGCACACTTATCACAAGGAGCGTAGGGGTTCATCTTGGTGAAATCTTACAGGCCGATCTTTGGTAACTTGTACCCACGGTACAAGATTGATGCATGTTACACCTGAAGGGACTTCACTGGTTAAGCAAAACAAACATGATTCTGAGTTGTTTGATTTATTACTCCAATGTTTGATCATTCCTGCTTTATGTTATATGATTGTGAATTGACTACTCATTAAGTTTATGTTATTGTTAAGTTATACTTTTTTTGTATCCTGATTTGTTATGATTTGTCATGTAATGTAAGCGCTCCCTTGTAAATCCGTTACAATGTTACTAGTAACTGTAGGGACCACCCTGAAGATTAATAAATAAAAAATTAATAAAAAAAACATAACGAAGTGACGGGTAGGAATTTGTATGGTGACCTTCCTGTGTATTGCATTGAAAGTTTATATCATTAACTTTTAGCGTTTCATATGTTACCTATGAAACACGGTCTAGTGTGTATGTACCCTGAGTATCATTTAGTACCCTAAAACAGGTAACCAGCTTGTTGTGTAAGTGATGTTGTGATCATGTGACTTGCAGCTTACCGATGGCCTGCAGTTTTTCCCCGGGCATGAGGGGAGGGTCGTCGGGCTGGGCAAGTTTGGAGTTCGCATCTCGTAACACCTGCAGGAAAACAACAAACAAACAAGTGTTGGTAAATACTAGCAGCAGGAGTTCAGACAAAAACAGGGCATATGATATATATATTATAAGGACACAAATCTTCCCCAACAACCAGTCTGCTTGGAAAGTAGAATCCTTTCTCTCAAACAAACCTTACCAGCGGACACAGGCACAGCCCCAACTCTGACTTCCTCTATCAGACTCTTGCAGTTACAGAAGTCACCAGAACGAACACAGACCATTCGCCAACTTTCACTGTTATGTGTTTCTGTGATACCATATCTGTATCATGTGTTACTGCTAGGATACTATATATGTATGTAGATTGACCCGGACATTTCAGTATCTCTGTTATATTTTGTCCAGCATCTCTTCGTTACCTTCTCTCTTATGACCTCAGTGAAAAGTGGCCTTCAGGCTGATTTCAGCCTCTCATGAATAAACAAATGTTTAAAGCAATCAATGAAACAAACCCACCTTGATCTGTATTATCCCCATATTCCCAGAGCGAACCCCTTCACAGCTACTGCACCACTTATACCACTAACCAACAGATCTATAATTGTCCACATATGACTGATTCTACAAATTCAGATTTGTGAAATCGAAATTTGGAAGTTACAAGTGAAAACCAGCAGCCTGGAAGCCACAGCCGTTCAGTAAATACTTCAGGGTCGAGACGAAGCCGGAGGTCTCATGTTGATGGTTAGTTACCTCCAACCCCCTTACAGTATAGTTACTGAACTGTCCCCGGCAGGAAGAGTGTGTTAGAGCAGGAAGTGTGCAGCCAGCTGATTCTGCACCATCTGGGGGGGGGGGGGGGGGGTGGGGTGGTACAGGACAGCCTCAGGCTGGCTGAGCTTCAGGCATAAACAATTCAGTCTGTTGGTTCTTGGATTTCACCAAAAAGACAATAATCAAAATGATGCTCACCTGGAAGTTCAGCACGAGTCCGTGGGGAAGCCTGTGTCTGTATTTCTCCCTACAGTACTACTAGTAGTGCAGCCGAACGATGATGATGATGATGATGATGATGATGTGTGTTTCTATGTCTGTGTCTATCATGTGTGTGTCTAGGTGTGTGTAAGTGTCTGTCTGTGTGTTTGTATTTGTCTGTATGTGTGTCTGTATCTGTGTGTCTGTAGCTGTCTGTCTGTAGCTTTCTGTCTGTGTCTGTCTGCCTGTATGTGTATGTAAAGGGACCGCCCCCGACCTAGCTAGCGAGTTTGCCTCTCAACGCAACAAGGGCCATATTTTCCAAGGGTATACCTTGAGTTCTACATTGAATCTTATTTTCCGAATTACAACTTCCTCGTTCCATGGCAGTGAAGCAGCACCATTTCGGTAATGAAACACAGTCGGAGACAGGGACACAGTCGTTGTCGCCAGGCAACCAACCCAGACGTCCGGTTTGTGTCGCACGCCCTACTTTCCATTTTCTTCTCTGCAGATCGTCACTACTCTGGGCATGTAGAAGCTATACCTTGAGGATACCTTGAGGATGAATAGGTGAAGAAGGCAGCACGTACGCCTGTTGTTGTCACCCTGCTTGTGTATGCATATTACACATGTACATTGATGTATGTCTAGAAGAACCTCTAAAGTAATTTAGAATCTTTGCTTTACAGTGTAGAAAATGGAAAAAAGTACAGTGGCGAACTCAAGGCCGGTCCTGTTATGTGTGCGTGTGTGTGTATGTGTTTGTGTATGTGTTTGTGTGTGTGCATCTGTGTGTGTGTGTGTGTGTGTGTGTGTGTGTGTGTGTGTGTGTGTGTGTGTATGTGTTTGTGTATGTGTTTGTGTGTGTGCATCTGTGTGTGTGTGTGTGTGTGTGTCTGTCCGCGTCCGTGCATCTGTGCGTGTGTGTGATACCCTGAAAATTATGAAGCCAAAATTATTCCCATGTCCATGTCGACAAGCACCAGGTCTTGGACGTTTGTACATACATTTCAAACTCTATTACTTGTCACATTAACGTGTGTGTGTGGGGGGGGGGATCTGTCACACTCCAGAGGTACACTGGAGGGGGGGTATCTGAGGGGGGTGGGGGTGGGGAACAACTTGACAGCTACTCTCTCTAGACTCCCTACCTTGAGCTCCTGCGCCTGTAGGTTCTGTAAGACTCCTTACCTTGAGCTCCTGCGCCTGTAGGTTCTGTAAGACGCCAAGTACCTTGAGCTCCTGCGCCTGTAGGTTCTGTAAGACTCCTTACCTTGAGCTCCTGCGCCTGTAGGTTCTGTAAGACTCCTTACCTTGAGCTCCTGTGCCTGTAGGTTCTGTAAGACTCCTTACCTTGAGCTCCTGCGCCTGTAGGTTCTGTAAGACTCCTTACCTTGAGCTCCTGCGCCTTTAAGTTCTGTAAGACTCCTTACCTTGAGCTCCTGCGCCTGTAGGTTCTGTAAGACTCCCTACCTTGAGCTCCTGCCCTTGTAGGTTCTGTAAGACTCCCTACCTTGAGCTCCTGCGCCTGTAGGTTCTGTAAGACTCCTTACCTTGAGCTCCTGCGCCTGTAGGTTCTGTAAGACTCCTTACCTTGAGCTCCTGCGCCTGTAGGTTCTGTAAGACTCCTTACCTTGAGCTCCTGCGCCTGTAGGTTCTGTAAGACTCCTTACCTTGAGCTCCTGCGCCTGTAGGTTCTGTAAGACGCCTTACCTTGAGCTCCTGCGCCTGTAGGTTCTGTAAGACTCCTTACCTTGAGCTCCTGCGCCTGTAGGTTCTGTAGGACTCCTTACCTTGAGCTCCTGCGCCTGTAGGTTCTGTAAGACGCCAAGTACCTTGAGCTCCTGTGCCTGTAGGTTCTGTAAGACTCCTTTAATACCTTGAGCTCCTGCGCCTGTAGGTTCTGTAGGACTCCTTACCTTGAGCTCCTGCGCCTGTAGGTTCTGTAAGACGCCAAGTACCTTGAGCTCCTGTGCCTGTAGGTTCTGTAAGACTCCTTACCTTGAGCTCCTGCGCCTGTAGGTTCTGTAAGACTCCTTACCTTGAGCTCCTGCGCCTGTAGGTTCTGTAGGACTCCTCACCTTGAGCTCCTGCGCCTGTAGGTTCTGTAAGACTCCTTACCTTGAGCTCCTGCGCCTGTAGGTTCTGTAGGACTCCTTACCTTGAGCTCCTGTGCCTTTAAGTTCTGTAAGACTCCTTACCTTGAGCTCCTGCGCCTGTAGGTTCTGTAAGACTCCTTACCTTGAGCTCCTGCGCCTGTAGGTTCTGTAGGACTCCTTACCTTGAGCTCCTGCGCCTGTAGGTTCTGTAAGACTCCTTACCTTGAGCTCCTGCGCCTGTAGGTTCTGTAGGACTCCTTACCTTGAGCTCCTGTGCCTGTAGGTTCTCCTGTGAGTCTGAGACGGACGAAGAGGCGGAGGCGGAGGGCGAGCCCGGCTTGGCCTGGTCGTGGCTGGACGTGCGGGACCGCCCGGAGCTGGACCGGGTGCTGCCGGGCGTGCTGCCGGGCGTGGTGGCGGCCGCCCCCGAAGCCGCCTCGGCGGACGACCCGGTCTTCCCGTCGGAGCTGACGCTGAGGGAGCCGGCGCTGCCCTGCGTCTGTCGCGGCTCTCGGCCCTCGGACTTGTCCATGTCGTAAGTAACGTCTTCCTCAGACGAACAAGTCAGTCTTCCGGAAATATCCAGACGAAACGGAAGTAATGGCTTCAACCGGAAGTACTTCTCCTCGGCCCCTCGTTCCCAGGATAGTTCAAGGACGTCACTCGTATCCAGAGTATTTCATGTCTGAGGCCGCAGCAAGCCAATTACTTGCTTCTCGGACATTTTGATGTAAAAAAAGAAATGAACAATATGGGAAGAAAAATCCTACCTGACTGTAGACTCTACTCTACTCTACTCTACTCTACTCTACTCTACTCTACTCTACTCTACTCTACTCTACTCTACCACGTCTACTCTACTCTACTAGCTCTACTCTACTCTACTCTACTAGGTCTACTCTACTCTACTCTACTCTACTCTACTCTACTCTACTCTACTCTACTCTACTCTACTAGCTCTACTCTACTCTACTCTACTAGGTCTATTCTACTCTACTCTACTCTACTCTACTCTACTCTACTCTACTCTACTCTACTCTACTCTACTCTACTCTACTCTACTCTACTATGAAAAAAAGATGGGAGGGAAATTCGAATCCAACTGACGTAAGGTTGGCGCTGCCGGTTATCGTACGGTACAAATTATCGTCCACTTTGGGTCAGGCAAACACATCGGAACATCGGGTAGGTCATGTACAACAAGGTCATGCAGTTCACCCCACCCCCCCCCCCCCCATGTGTGTGAAAATAGTAATGTTCATCAGTTTTAACCCTTATGAAACTAATTCCTCTGTTGCTTTGACCCAAAAATCGACATGGAACTTCAGCGACTATCCCAAATACTTGGCATCATTGAATCATTCCCATCATGCATCATATGACTGCATGAAGAGGCACTACTAAATCCCCGGATTATAAATGGTTCATCTATTTGTTCATATGTGATCAATTTTCACAAATTCGTTTGATTTTGTATTCAGAGAGATGCGGTTTCTAGAAATTGAACCCTTCATTTTCGATTTTTTTTATTCGGTAAGGATCTCGTGGGCAATACCCGCATTCCGTCGAATTACGGAGTCTTTATACCATAAAGACAATGACTTGTTACATTCGAGCTCCATGTAACTATATTAAAGCATATCAATCAATTTAAAATATAAACCATTGCGTAGGTAAAATATATGCATGGCTAAGTACTGATGGTACTGCTAATTTATTTGCCTCGTTACAGAGCGGAGTCACAGTTGAGTACCCCTTTAAGGAAAATCAAACCGGAACCGGAACAACCGTTTTCCATTGCTTACAAAAAAAGAAGTCAAACCCTTCACTAGTTATAGACAATTGCGTTTGTATGATTTGGATAAGCAGCTTTGATACCTATTTGTACACTGTTCTTTTATGTATGTTATTTTCATTTAGCCTTCGGGCATGAATTTGCAATAATCTTATTATTAAACGTGTGTAACTTTAACAAAACATTCCAGAGAAGGACAACTGACCTTCGGGGCTACGCAAACCATAATCAAACTGAAATGCATCTCTTTGCTGCCATCACAATCATTCCCGTGTGCCGAGATTGTTGATTCGAATCATCGGGGCAATCTCTGAGAGGGAATAGGAACAGAACTATCATGATCTATTGAGAAACTCGTATCCACATAACATCAGGAAACTGGGTTGTTAGTGTTAGCGTAAAATTCTAGAGCATCTACAACTAAACCCCGAGGGCAAGAAGGTTTCAAGGACAGGTGTGTTTGTTGACCTTATCAGGTGAGAACATGTGCAGTTATTCAGCAGTAGCTGAACTAAACAGAGCTCAGCCTTTTTTTAAACTGAAAATGATCTTGTTAATAATCGGGTTCTGTTAATGCAAATATCAACTCTCTCTGACAAACACACTTCGTTCCTGAGATCATGACTGCGGCACAAAAAACAGATTAGCTTCACCCGGTGGGTACAGTAATTACCTCAGAGTGACGATCTCTAATCTCTAATCGGCAGTTGAACACTACGAGCCAGCAGTTAAGGACACTCATGTACGATGCACTCCCGACTCCGTAAGAAGTTGTCAGACTGAATAGCTAAGATCTGCTAACCATCCGTAATCTTCAAACTGTTTGGCAACAACCATGATACATGATAGAACCCGTGAAAAGGTTATTGGAACAGTTGGCAGGACAAAATTGTGGCTCCTACGTCACATCAAAATGGCGACTCGGAAAAATGACAGCCAAGGACGCTGTAGGAATAATCATTCATAGTTGGTACCAATGCAGCTGTGCTTCGACTCTTCTTTTGTAATGATTAATCCCAGGATTTTCAGTTCTGACTCACATGCTGAATCTCAAGCGCAGGTTACACATCATGAGCCGAACATGGCTCCCGAATACAAGCCGACCCAGATCGGCTGAAGTTCGGGGGCAGTCTGGCCAGTTTTGCGACCGAGCCTATCTTTGTCGCCGAACATGCACCCATCATCTCCTAACCAGTACACGAATTACTCCCGAATGAGCCCCGAATGCTTTCTAGCCTACTCCCAACCATCCCGACCTCTAGCCGCAGACTGACGAATCTCTCCTGACTAATCCCCGACCGAATGCAGACCCTCTCACGAATTGAAATGGACATATTCAGCGACTTTTAAAAGAGGGGTCATTTTCGTTTTTAATTAAAATGATCCATTCTATTATGTTGTTAACATCACCGAGATATCGAATTCGGATCATGGCTAGCTTTAATACAAGCTTCTTTCAGTGTTCTTCTTTGTTTTTGGTCGTGTGAAGGTCACGTTCCGATAGTAGTCACTTGGCAGAGATTTGTCTACGGCATTGCGGTGAGTTATGGGTAGGTTGGAAACTAGTTGGGAGTAAGTCAGTAGTGTTTCTGGCGTGAATAAGGTTCTAATTTTACTGCTGTCGAACACCAGCCGAACACCAGACGACCCATTTCAGACCGGCACCGTCCAGAGCCGAATGTTTTGAAATTTTCCAAACATTCGGCTGGCGCAGCCGAACACCCGCCGACTCAGCCGAACGCCACCCGACCTAGCTCCCACATCACTCCCGAATCACTCTAACCATGGTAGGGGGAGAGTCGGGAGGCCATGTTCGGCTATGTGTAACCGGGGCTTGGACATATACAACGGTGTTAGGAGATCTGTGAGTTACAAAATATACCTAAATAATCCCGACCAAAAATATACCCTTCTGCCTACGTCGAAGGCAACAGGTAGCATTTATCAATCCGGCAAACATATTAAAACTTTGTTGTTATCATTCTGACGTTATGTGGTGTCTTTATGACAGCGTTCTGTGATATTATTAGCTAAAATCGGCTTAATAGGATATTGTTGTCAAAGTCGGAAGTTATGTGACAAAAGTTTGAGAGTCTGAAAGAATATTACTCTCGACATGGAGTTTTGATGTCATTGTCAACAGCAACGACGTCAACCTCATGACAAAAATGAGGATGTTTTTGTTTAACAAAGTCGAACAAGCTACGAGAAGCTGTGAAAATCGTCCTGAGCCTTGACTTGGCTTGTGGTGTGCCTTTTAGACCAGAATTTAGGCGCTAAATTATTGGACGGTGGCAATATGACATCAGACAAGTGATAGGCATGCAGGTCAGCATGAGCACAAGGGGATGAGGAGAGCAGAGAAAACTAGAGGAGGTTTAATACTGTGCGGGTCTCTGATCGCTGCGAATGTGGCCTAGGCCTGACAGTTTCATGTATCGGGAGTTACTGAGGACAACGTGGCGTGCACGCGCGACCTTCAAATGTAGAACGAAGGTGTCTTCACTGAAGTGTATGACCTGCTCTCGTCCCAATGATCCCCCATTAGTTCTGTTCCTTGATTCTGTATATAATCTGTTCTATTGTGCTGCTGAAGCGACCAGACGCCCTGCAGGTCGGGGTCCTTTGTGTCGGGAGTTAGGTAAGACGGTGACGTAACGAGCGTTAGGTAAGACGGTGACGTAATGTCTACGCGCGGCCTTCAAATGTACAACTGTGTCTGCCCTGCCCTCGCCCCAATCTGTTCTTTGGCATGGCTGATTACTTACAACACTCCTTGATTCCTTTGTTCACCTGCCTCTAATTAATGGTTGTCTCTTAGATCATGCGTGAGGCACAGACAACAGATTAGTCTCGTCGGTACAGTATGTGTATTACAGTACAATATATAATCTAAAATTATATCTGAACCAAGTTCAACTACAAATACAACTAGACAGAAGTACAATGTGACACAGACTCCAGACTCAAAAGTTCTCAGACTGGAAAGGAAAGATCTGCCGACTGTCTGAACTCTGGTGAGTCTCCCTGCTGTTCCTCAGCAATCCTACATGTTAGTTACCGCGTCTTTTGTTCGTTTTATAAGTTAAACGTCGTCTCTGTGTTCTACAGTAGACAGGGCAAATAAAGGCATGCCTCATTTTGACGTCACGTTGAGGTCTTTGCTGTTGCCACTGGCAACAGAAGTAGATTGTGATTACCACAGGTTTTCACCCGTGAGTAAAAAACACATACAACAGCCAGTCTGAGCTCTATAATTTAAAATGAAATTCGCCCAGTTAAACCGCTGCTAGACAGTAGAGCAGAACACCGTAAGACGGGCTCCCGACACTTACAGAAGTTCTCAGGCTGAAGAGCCAAGACCTGCCAACCATCTGTACCCTGGTGAGTTTTCCTCCTGTTTATCAACAACCCTACATGATAGTTGACGTGCCTTGAATTCATTTTACCGGTAAGAAAGTTGTCAGAACAGTTCGCAGGACAAACCTTTCGTCCCTGCGCCACAGGAAAATATGTGGTAAGTACTATTTGGTGCTATGTTTGAAGCTCTGAAAATGTCAAAGTAGGATGTGTTTTTATTTAATATCTTATCAGAAGCTCCTCTGTGTATTGTCCATCAAATGAATGCCTGTAAAGGTTCTAAAAGTAGGCCGAATTTTGGACAAATGTGGAAAGTTATATTTTGTGCCATGTTTGAAGCTCTGAAAATGTCAAAGAAGGGTGTTTTTGGATTCAATATTTCATCAGAAGTACCCCGGTGTATTGTCTATGAAATGAAAGCTTGTATCTTGTTTCATTGCTGTACACTTGTCTCTTAAAGTACGGCAAATTTTGGACATATGCGGAAAGTACCATTTTGTGGTATGTTTGAAGCACGGAAGATGTAAAAGTAGGGAGGGTGTTTTTGGATTTGGTATTTATAAGAAGTATATCGTATATTGTTTCCATTCCAGGCAGCATTTCCTCATCTTTGGTTGGGTGAAGTCATTGAAAGAATTGAATGTTATCATTCTTTTGTGAGACAAGAGTCTATATGACTCTATATCACCGCGCGCGCGTGGCTGTTGCTTTTTGTTCTAACATTTTCGATACCTTTGTAACAATCTGTGATAAGTTATTGCCTTGAACAATTTCTAACATAGAGTTTGATTTCTAGATTTTGTGTACTGTGCTCCAACATGTAACAGGGTATCAAAGACATGTGTTTTTTTGTTCACCTTATCAGGTGGGAATACCTGCATTTTAGCAGTGGCTGAACTCAACTCTGCTTTTTCTAGGTGCAAATGATCTTCGGTTTCTGTTTGACTTAAAGATCAGCCCTCTCTGAGATCATAACCGAGGCACAGACAAAGATTAGCCTTGACTCGTCGTTACAGTTATTATCACAGTATGATATCTAATCTAGAATCGTATCCAAACTTAGTTCAACCACTACTGGACAGCGGTGAAGGACAGTGTAAGACGGACTCCCGACTCTTAAAGAAGACCGAAGAGCCAAGATCTGCCGACCAACCACACTCTGGTGAGTCTTCCTGCTGTTTCGTAACCATCCTTCATGTTAGTTACCGCGTCTTTTGTTCGTTTTACAAGTGAAAAGTCATCCCTGTCTAGTCATGGCAACTGAAGGAACGTGTTGGTCTTTGATGTCATTATGTCGTTTTAAGTCTTGTAGGCTGGTTGGTACTGTAACAGTAATTACATCAGGATGGTTAGGTAAGGACATCGTGCCGTACACTCGTGTTCTTCAAACATACAACAAAGGCTTCTTTGCTGAAGCGTATGACCTGCCCTCGCGTCTATAATCTCTACTTTTGTATTTCTCAAGCGACAACATTCCTGCAAGGTTGCGGTCTTTTGTTAGAAGGTTCACTGATGCAGTCAGTACTACCTGTGCGTTGGTCTAGGTGAAGTGATCTGCGCCCTGTATCCAAGAGATAGCACATTTCTTCAGCATATTAGCCAAGGTTTGTAAGAAAATCCAATTAAAATGTACAGTAAACAGTCCTGCATTTGGAATATAACGTCTTGTAGACTTCAACGAATAGGCATGTAATTCGTAAATGAACACTAGGGCATATTGAGGTCACCTGCTTGCGCCCAGACCCTTGCGACAGTTCCAGAAAGTGCAAGTGTGGAGCCAATATGAATCTGTTTCTCATATGTACCGAGTGATTGTAAACCTTGCATCAATATAACACAAGAATGGGTTGCCATTGCACGGGTAATTTCAGACCTATAAACCATTATTATAACTGCTAACCACTGTTAATCGGTCTGTAGAGCCCCTCTAGTTGTCTGTTACCTCCTTCTCCCTTTCAAGAATATCAGACCTCTATGGAGGGACCCGGGCCATACGCAGGCCTTCCAGCAAGGCACCCCATTAGGCTAAGGTGTATGTCAGGTGAGAACAACGTACCTTCGTGTCACCTTCAAATTAAGCGCACCAAAGTGTCCTCACTGGAGTGTAAGACTCGTCCTGGATAATGTGTTCTTTTGTAGTGCTTATAGCATTCCGTAAAGGTCGAGGTCCTTTGTTGGACCGCTCACAGCGCTATCAGTCCCTCGCTGTGCCGATCTGAGTGAGTTTACCGTTGAACGGCTATAGGGTGTTGGCAAACTTAAGCTTTACTTGGTCATGAGCTTAACACCGTGAATTCATCAAAAGCAGCAAAATTATCATTTATTATTTATGTCGTTAAGTGCAAAAAGATTGATGCTAATGCCATACAAAGACTATTTTCTAATCGCAAAACGTTCTAATTTTGCGTAAGAACAAAACGCAACCTTACTGATGTGAAAATCGGAAGGAACAAAAGTAAAAACTTCCTGACCACTTAGACCTCATAATGAAAACAGGATTATTTTGGATCCAACTTTTTCTCCCACGCTCGCGTCAATTTTTACAATCCCTGAGGATGCCATCCATATATAATAAGTTTATGGCAAGTTCTTGCCCGTAGACTAATTGTAAGTACATGTAACATGTAATCAAATCAGTATGGCTAAATCAATATCCTTGGGTGGTTCAATCGTCATTTTTGACGAGAACCGCTGGCATCCATCATTTGGCTGTGTTTTATGTGTCGCATGAGTCCAATTTTGGCCCTGAACCTCCGACCACAGTGTTCACATTGGATCAGGACACTAGGACACTATTTACAAATAACGGAACGGGACCTCGGATGCAAAGTGTTACCAGGCATGTCTAGGATGTGTTTTCTTGTAGTTAAAACTACTTTATTCCCGAATCTTATAGATGTTTGGTCATCTGGTTACAGGACCTGAATACTAGTACTGCTTAGAAACTAGCAACCAATGTGAGGCGAGGCGAGCGTATGAAAGCAAGAGCTTGTCATTTCTGAAAAAAAAAAGAAGATTTCCAGTACTACAACAACGGAACCGGTTAATTGTTTTATTGTATTTCCTGGTGTCATCCTTCAGAGTTCTTATAGAATATCATTTTTACCGCGCTACTTGACAAAACCAGTAATCATCAAGCCTATCAAAAAGTAAAAACTTTAATGTACAATCCAATGCAGATATGCCCCATGTTCTCTAACGAAATCAGCCCTTTGTGCACCATGCCTTCTTAGCACAGGAAATTATGATAATCATTATGGTAAATTACCAATAATTGGCCACTTTCATTTTGTTGAGTAATTTAATATTTTCTTTACAAAATATGTCTGTTTGATAAACGACAAACATCTTCTTTTGTGTAGTGGAGGAAAAAAAGGCTAAAGGAGTTCAACATGCCGGTGAAGAGACTCCTGGTGCTGCTGCTGATCGTCCTGAAGGAAGCCGGGCAGGCCGCAGCCTGCAGCAGCAGCTGTTTATCGGACTGTGACTGCAGCAGCAGAGGCCTGACCAGCGTCCCCCAGGACCTGCCTACAGACATCACCAGCCTTGACTTGTCGGACAATGACATCACAACCATAAGCCAGGCTGATTTCTTAAGGTATGGAGACTTGGAAATATTGGACCTTCACAACAATCGGATCTCCATTATCAATAATGGAACCTTTAAGAACTGGAATCTAACAGCTGACATATTTGTGGGACTGGGTAAGCTAAAGATCTTAGATCTGTCCGGGAATCAGTTGTCTGGTCTTCCAGTAGACATATTTGAGGGACTTGATAAGCTAGAGAGCTTGGATCTGTCCGGGAATCAGTTGACAAATCTAGAAGCTTCAACATTTGATATATTTGGTAAGCTGAAGAGCTTAGATCTGTCCGGGAATCAGTTGTCTAGTCTTGCAGCAGACATATTTGTGGGGCTTGGTGACCTCGAGAGCTTGGATCTATCCGGGAATCAGTTGTCTAGTCTAATAGCTGCCACATTTAATATCCTTGGTAAACTGAGGAGCTTGGATCTTTCCAGGAATCAGTTCTCTAATCTTTTACCAGATACATTTGTCGGACTTAGTGACCTGGATAGTTTGGATCTATCCGGGAATCAGTTGTCTAGTCTTGCAGCTAACACATTTGATATCCTTGGTAAACTGAGGAGCTTGGATCTTTCCGGGAATCAGTTCTCTAATCTTTTACCAGATATATTTGTGGGACTTCGTGACCTGGATAGTTTGGATCTATCCGAGAATCAGTTGACTAATCTAACAGCAGACGTATTTGGGGGACTCGATACGCTAGAGAGCTTAGATCTATCCGGGAATCAGTTGTCTAGTCTTGCAGCTAACACATTTGATATCCTTGGTAAACTGAGGAGCTTGGATCTTTCCGGGAATCAGTTCTCTAATCTTTTACCAGATATATTTGTGGGACTTAGTGACCTGGATAGTTTGGATCTATCCGAGAATCAGTTGACTAATCTAACAGCAGACGTATTTGGGGGACTCGATACGCTAGAGAGCTTAGATCTATCCGGGAATCAGTTGTCTAGTCTTGCAGCAGACGTATTTATCGAACTTGATAAGCTTAGAAGCTTGAATCTATCCGGGAATCAGTTTATCAATCTAACTGCAGAGTCTGACTTATTTGAGGGGCTTGACAAGCTAGAGAGCCTGGATCTTTCCGGGAATCCTGCAACTACCCCTTCTCCGTCACCACCAGCGTCTACAACAGTATCTACCCCAGTATCTACCCCAGTATCTACCCCCGTATCTACCCCAGCATCTACCCCAGCATCTACCCCCGTATCTACCCTAGCAAGCTGCAGCACCTTTTGGAAAACGTGTGTCAGCAAAAGGTTTTGGAGAAGGGAATATTGCCGCGGCAGGTTTTGCGGTAAATGCCGCAAAGGGTTCCGGAGGGTTTGTACGGATCCACGCAACCGTTGGAGGAGCCCATGTGTCCACGAATTTAGGAGGAAGTGTTCCTGAAGGCATACTAGTATTTTTTTTTACTTCAAAACAGGTGACAAAAGCTTAGTAGGACAGGTGTCCAAGCATGGCACAAGCTTTGATACAGGTGTCAAAAGCTTTGATGCAAGCTTTGAAAATAAGCTTTAGCTGCATGTATGTTTAGAACTGCCTGCCCAAAATTGTACGTGCAGATGGTTTATAGGAGCCTTCGCGAAACTGTCGGTACATGTAGGTTTAGGGATTCCTGCCCACAACCGTAGATAAATGTAAGTTTAGAGCTCCTACCCGAAACTGTTACATGTAGGTTTTGCCTGCCCAAAACTGTAGGCTCATGTAGGTTGAGTGGTGCATACAAACTGTAGATAGATAAAGATTTAAAGGGTACCAGCGCAACATCGTAGGATTAGTTATGAGTTATTATCATCTATCTGAAGATAGTCATGAGCCGCAAAGACTACAGATCATTTTCAGCCCCCTAAGAAGTCACATAAAATCTTTTGAGAACTGTCTTGCAGCACAATGCATCAGGCTTACTCCTGAGGCGTCGCAAAAAACAACGGTGTGACAATAGAGTTCGCCCACAAGTTTCTTTGAGAATGATGATAAAGCGGAAAGTAAAATGTTGGTCCACATTCTAACAAGTTTGACTATACCCGATGGTAGCAGCTATATTCAAGACAACAGAGCTAGTTCACAGTTTATAATGGGTGAACGAACTACAATGGATGGATGGATCGATAGCTAAAACTTGGTCCAGATTCCTTTAGATATAAAAACCGACAAGTGAAAACTACTGCGACAGTTTCACAGGTTATGATAGATGAATTAATGACTAGGGATCAGTACAAAAGTAGATCAGGTTCCCAAAAATATGAAAACCGCCATGTTGAAACTGATGTGACAGTTTCACAGGTTATCATGGGTGAATGAACGACAATGGACGGATCGATTGCTAGACCCCCAATACCCATAATCTAAAATGATTTACTTATTGTACTAATCAAAGAATGGGAACCCTTATTTCTATGTACATCATAATGAGATGGTAACAGAGAGAGAACTTCGAACATGTTTCAAATGGATGAATATAGACGGAGGAATGTAGAATGCAGGATGTTCATGACAGCACTGATGTACAAAGTTTGGTCACAAGAACGCATTTATCTATATCATATACAATTACAGACTGAAGATCTTTGTTAGCCAAAGATAATGATATTAAGGAGTTTTTTGAAGAATATTTGTGTTAATGTGATTATCATTATCATCAATGTAGCATATGTTATTACTATGTAACGTATGAAAGATTATTATGGTGAAAGGACTGATATGGTTTACTACTTTTTACACGTGAAGTTGTATTTTGTTACAACTCTACTAATTACATTTAGAATATCTTAAGGGTAATTATAGTCACAACGTTATGCTTTATCATTGTGATGATACATTTATGGTGGTGAGAACTAATATTATGTTGATTAATAATTGTTGAACTTCCATACAGAATAGGAGATTAACTATTAATTTTTACAAACGACTTTGTGATCAAAGGATATATGTTTTAACATTTAATATCGTGATTATATCATTCTGTGTAAATAATCATAGGCTCCAGAAACAAGCACTATTATTTTTTAAGATATCGATTTTTTAAACTCATAAATACACCATACAAAACTTCATTAACATTCTGATAAACCCCTGAGCACCCCAAAATATCCCCAACATGTCATGTATATACACCACAGCAATGTAATAAACCCCTGAATATCTCCGAATTGCCCCCATTATTTCCTTAATTATGCGAAAAAAAACTTTTTGGGCAGTTTAAGAATTCTGTTCACCAGAATCCCCTTGATTATCCTCTGCTAGTAAATTGATTCTTGCTCTATTACTTACAAGATTATCGAGAAACGTTTGAACAGTTATACTTCATTATTTTCATCAATGAATTTGTTGAATCAATTTGTAATTTTGTGGTGAAAGTAATTTCCTTATTCATATCTCCATTTTGTCGTTAAGTAATTGTGTAAAAGAACTATTAACAACTACTGTGTTTTCTGGTGAAAAGTTGGGCTGAATAAAAGTTCCAAAGGGGAACTAAACTCCTGCGGCTCCAGCGTTGTTACTGAAGGATGGTTGTGGTGCAGGTGTGTCGGTTGGTTTGAAGACTAGTTTACCCGACATAAGTAGACAGTAACAGTTGTAGGACCATAACTTAATATGATGTTTTCTGAAAGAAGTGTGAGTGAGTAAGTGTGGGCAACCTTCGTTTAAAATTAAGAGTCCAAGAGTGTGCAAAGGGCGTCACCTAGCGGAATGAAAAATTATTTATTCCACGTAGAGCGCTTGTATAGGTATCTTACATTGAGTGTTAAAATAAGGATCTAGTGGGTTTTGAAAGCAACGTTTCAGGTGAGTTATAACATTGGTAATCGTCTGAATTGCATGGTTGACTGAATAGTAATGTAAGTCGCATGGTGCTGTACAGGAAATGGGATAGGGCATTGGAAGCCAAATGAAACGATCCTTTGAAAAATCACCATGAATCACGTTTACGTAGCCGACATTACTGTCTACACGATCTGTGTGGTGCAGTTTCTTTACATTCCGCTGGGCGACGCCCTTGACGCGTAGACTGGGGATTACTTACAATGACAGCTTTACAAAATAACCACATAAGAACAATGGCTTGTTAAACTCGAGCTCCATGTAACTAGATTAAAGCAAAACGATCGATTTAAAACATTTCGGAAAACCATTGCGCAGGTAAAATCTATGCATGCAATGGCTTAGTGTACGGTACTACTGATTGATTGCCTTGTTATAGAGGCGAGTCTAAAGTTGAGTATCCCTTGAAAAAAAAGAATGTTTGTAACCACATTTCAGAGAAGGACAGTTGAGCCCCGGGGCTATAATCATGCCTTAAATTCATATCTATTTCATCAAAAGCAGTTCAGTGTGCCGAAATTGTTGATTCGAATCATCTGGATAACTTCTAACAGGGAATAAGAGCAACACTATGATGATCTATAGAGTAATTTGCCCAAATAACATCAGGAACTGGGTTCGCAGTGTTTGTTTAACATTCTAAAGCATCCATAGGTGAACCCTGAGGGCAACAAGGTTTCAAGGACAGGTGTGTTTTGTTCACCTCATCAGGTGAAAAAACCTGCATTTTAACAGTAGCTGAACTGAACAGAACTCAGCCTTTTTAAGTGTAAATTATTCTCTTCATTGTGAAGTTTTGTTTAATTGAAAGATCAGCTCTGTCTGACAAACACAGGTTGTTTCTGAGATCATGGCAAACAACAGATCATCTTCAATTGGTTGATACAGTAATAACCACAGTGTAAGCACAGTGTGTCCAAACACTGGGACTTCCATAAAATGGGCATAGACATGTCGTGCCTTCGACACCATAACGCGACCAAAAATACTAGAAGTATTAAACCAGGCAGGATGCAATGAAGACGAACTGCGACTGGTCAGGCTACTGCTGTCAGGTACCAAGCTGAAGGTTCGTGTCAGATCAACACATTCAGCAGACTTTGAAACATCCAATAATTCACCACAAGGAGACATGAAGATGACATCAAAGAATGGATAGAAATGAAGTTTGGATGGGCACAGAGAGAAAGGGACACTATAGGTGTCTTCGATCATAGGGCCCTGACAGTGAAACAAATCAAAGGAGCGAGTAGAAACAAGTGATCCCAACCGAGATTCGAACCCACGCCAAAACCAGCAGCCCAGATCACAGGCACGCACGCCTTAACCACTAGGCTAAAAGGTCGCGACCAGTTAGACTGGTCAGTTGGAGGCGCATGAACCCCCACTGTTACACAGTGCCATAGAGAGAAAGGTTAGGTGAGGAAAACGTGCCGTACACTCGTGTCCATCAAACGTACAAGAAATGTGCCTTCGGATTTTTCGGAAGGGGGCGCTTCAGGGCCGGTCGTGTTTAGGAGTCGCTCCTAAATTTGATCTGCAAACGATGTGTTTTTAAGTACTTTTCGTTACCATCGGCGGTCAATCGATCTGTAATGTTGCAGACAAGTGACAACTACATCGTATGAGACCCTGTTTTGCTGAAAAAGTGTCCTTTTTGCTGCTAAAATTTCTTCGGAAGTTCACAACGTCGATGGGGGAGGGCCAATGTGTGTGCAGACTACTCAACTACTTCGCATACCACAGAGAAGTAACTAACTAGGGGCCCTCACGGATGTTGTCTTCGGAGAGAGACTGACGAAAGGACAGGTGGCCGTTCGTCCCTGCGACAAGCGTCCGTTCTGCCAGTGTTGGTTGGATGTGTTAGTGTTCGACGACAAACCGCTGTGACAGGCCTTAGGTGCAGTTACCCCCCTCCCATCCTTGGCGACCACACTAGCTCAGTTTCTTCTTACCGGACTGGTGGGAACAAGAAACGGGCCCCCTAATACGGGGCCCTCGCCGGTAAGATTCTGACTTGGTTGTCTTGCAATTTGTCACTCCAATATTACACTCGACAAATATTACACCCGACAAATCTTTAACTACTTTTTTCATCATTGTTTACATCATGCCGAGACACACGAACACGTCTCCTAGCAACAAAGATGCCAAGAAGCGCAAGTACAGCTCTACAGGTTCCCAAACTGATGAAGAACTGGACACTGAAGGGACCGACATGAAAACAATCTTACAAAAAATCAACACCCAACTGGAAGAACTGGCTAGTCTGAAACAGCAGGTGAGCACTTGGAAGAAGAGGTGTCTGACTTACGAAAAGAACTGAAAGCACTCTCTGAGAAAGTGAAAGTCTATGAAGAAAAACAGGAAAAGTATGAAAAAGACAAGAATAGTGCTAAGCATAAGCAAGTACAGTTGGAAGCCCAGTCACGTAGGGAGAATTTAATATTTTACAATGTTCCAGAGGAGCCTTCCGAGCAGCGCTCGTGAGTGCGACTCGCATACAACATGTATGCGACCAGTTTTTTGAGAATGCGACTAGATTTAAAATCACGGTCGCACGTGCGACAATACAAAATTAAGACCTGCGCCAGGATAATGGCTGCAGAACTAAGCGGTAAGCTGAAAATATTTAGGTATTCCAACCCTACCGCGAAAATCGTCGGTGAATTTTCTATCATGTTCCCACGCCCGTGGTACAAAAACTATCTGTTCCTAGTGGCAAAATTACCCATAGAAATAAAGGATATAAGTTTCTCTCCTTTGTGATGTATTTGTTTGATTTGTAAAATGTTTCAAACGCCAGAAATTGCCGATGAAAGTGAGCGCTAGCGGCCGTGCGCTTCTGGAGGGCCGCCATGATGTTTTTAGACCGCAGCAGAATGGCAAGCCTGTTTCCTACACTCATGTTCAACACCTGTTCAATCGATGATTTTTTTCGATCAAAAATCAATGAATCAATTCAAGTGGAGTTTTATCCCCAAAAAGATTAAATGTGCTTTTTGTTACCGGTATCATTCCACAGCTCATGATCTGCCCGTCCTTATGGTGCTAGTTTCATTCTGCTGCGGTCTATAATGCATAGCAAAGCTTTCTCCATGCGGTCGGCCTGTCATTGGATGGCGGCGCCGCGCGGTCTGACGCGCGAAATTTGAACTGCGCGTTTCAAAGGAACCGAAGATATTTGACTGGGCCGGCACAAACAGATAATTTTTGATACTATTGAGCAAGAATTTCAAGGATATTAAAGTATTTTGGATGGTTTGTAGACAGAGGGTGGGGGTTAAAAAAATGTCTGTAAAAATGTTGAACTTGATGCCAGCAGTAAAGTTTCAAATTATGGAATTTGACTTTATTTGTTTTGGTCATGAAACCAGTTTTAGAGTTACATTGTATCTATTTATTTATCATTCAGTGTTATGTGAATCATTACTTGCCTTGTTCCAAATAAAAAATACCATTGTGTATTTTTCAACTTGTTGAACTTGAGGCACCGTGGCCCCCGGATAGGGGCCAGCCGTGGAACCTATGCCCAATTTTTTTTGAAAATCCCAATATATCACTAAAGCTTATGTCATTTTTAATGTCATCGCAAATGGTCATGTGAATCATCACTTGCCTTGTTCCAAGTTGAAAATACCATTGTGTATTTTTTCACTTGTTGAACTTGAGGCACCGTGGCCCCCGGATAGGGGCCAGCCGGGTAACCTATGCCCAATTTTTCTAAAAATCTGTCATACTAGTATCATTTAGCATGTAGGAAGGTATCGAATGCATTGAATTGCCAAATGTAGGCTTTTATCTTCTATGATCTATTCAAATACTTTATTCCTGGTTGTTAACATTGATTAATACTATTAATAGGAGTATTACTTGGTATGGCCAAGACTTTTGCTTGTTCTTCCAACTTTTTGTAGTGGTGCTCCTAGATTTTTGCTGGTGCTCCTAACTTTTTTGAGTTAGGAGCACAGTGCTCCTAGGTCTAAAAGTTAGTCTGGAGCCCTGCTTCCGAGAAACCTAACCAAACTGAAAAACTGCTTACCCAGATTCTTGTGCACAATACCAAAATCCCAGATAATGTTGTTAAGAAAATGAAGTTCCAGCGTGTTCATCGCCTGGGAAGAGTCCGTATTGGTGAAAATGCACGACCCCGACCAATAATCGCCAAGTTCGTCTGGTACAAAGACCGAGAGCTTGTTAGAGGGGCAGCAAAAAATCTGAAAGGTACAAGCTTTGGGATCTCGGAGGACTACCCCTTGCAGATAAGACAGGTAAGAAAGAAGCTTATTCCCGTCTTGAGAGCAGCGCAATTATTCTGTTTATTTGTTATTTTGAAAAATGAATTTAAAAAAAAAAAAGTGCCTTCCCTGAAACGTATGACCTGTCCTCGCTCCATAATTATCTGTTCTGTTGTATTACTGAAGCAACCAGAGGCCTTTAATGTCGCGGTCCTTCGTTAGAACGTCTACAGATGCAATCAGTTCCACCTGTGGGCTGGCGTGTGAGCTAGCCTATGTGAGTGCGCGGGTGTGGCTCTCCCCAAACACGGGACCTCCATTTAACTTTCTTTCCGATGTATCCTGTCCACCAGTAAACTGGGTAGTTAGTGTTGGTGTCACATTCTAAAGCATCTATAGGTGAGCCCAGAGGGCAACAAGGTATCAAGGACATCAAGGTGTATTAAGTTCACCTCGTTAGGTGAGAAAATCTGCATTTTAGCAGTATCGGAACTGAGCTCAACCCTTTTTAAGTGGAAATTATGCTGTTCATAGTCGAGTTCTGTTTAATTCAGAGATCAACTCTCTCTGACAAACACAGGTTTTTCCTGGGATCATGACTGCGACACAAACAACAGATTAGCTTCACCTGTTCACTACAGTAATAACCATAGTGTGAGCTCTGATCTCAAATAGGATCTAAACCAAGTCCAGCCAATACTTGACAGCAGTGAGGAACACTGTAAGACGGACTCCCGACTCTTGAAGAAGTTCTCAGGCTGAAAAGCCAGGATCTGCCAACCAACCACACTCTTGAGAATCTTTCTGCTGCTTCTTAACATTCCTACACGATATTTGACGTGTCTTTTGTTCGTTTTACAAGTGAAAAGGTTATCTCTGCGTAGACAGGGAAATGAGGGAATGTGTCAATAAGTGACATCATCTTGACGTCTTTGCTGTTGCCATTGACAACAGAAGTTTTAGCAGACTGAGAACCTGTGAAAATCGTTTGACGAAACTAGTTTGACGAAACGTGCGGCAAGGTCTTCAGATCTTACAAGAATTCGGCAGAGCGCTAGATTATTGAAAGTTAGAAGGACGATGGGAGGACGAAGATGGCATCAAAGAATGGATAGGCATGAAGTTGGGCACAAAGAGAAGCGGAGGTTACAGAAAACCGTGCGGATCTTCTATCACTGCGCATGCGCCCTGACAGTCCTATCTATAGGGGGGTTAGGTGAGGACAACGTGACGTACACTCGTGTCCTTCAAACTTACCACGAACGTGTCTTCCCCGAAGCGTATGACCTGTCCTCGCCCCATAATTATCTGATTGCCATCATATCATTAGAGCCTTTAATGTGAAGCTAAATCCTGGTGACATTTAAATGGACCGAACACAAGAACGTGATTATCTCGCAGTTAAGTCTGACAGGTACGTCTGGGAAATGTTTCCTGAACTATAGTGATCCGTGCCAGGTCCGTCTGCTGATGGTGCATCAAGCATCATACGCCAAAACAACCATTATCAGACGTACCTTTTGTTAAGGCAACAACTGTGAGACAACTACGTCATAAGATTTAGAATTTAGAAAAAAGTGTGTAGCTACCAATCTTTCAAGAAACATTCCAGGGAAGGACAGTGCAGCCCCGGGGCTGCGCGAACTATAATCTGGCATGGATCAGTAGTACCATCAGCACTGTTTTTATTGTATCATGTTATACGTATTATATTGTTCTCATTCTCTTCACGTAATGCCATACGTGATAATGTCTCGACGTGGCTAACTTGACTTAAGAAAGTTTGGATTTTACTGTGCAAAGTTTTTCGAAATGTAATGATATTGTGATTATTGGAATTATATCAATATTGTATGTTGAAACACTTTTGTACTAAGAACGGAATTCGGATTATGTTGGAACATAATCTGCGAGCTTCTTACTGAATAAAATCATCATCATCATCATCATGAAATGTTCGCATCAAAAATATCCACGTGTGTCTTTAATAACTTATTTTAATAAACTATGTGAATTTGTGTACAAATGTTTCAAGAAGAGAGAAGAGATCTGGACTCTGTAGATTTAGATGGAATATAACACAATATTCCTTTTCTTTTACTTCATGTTACCTAATGCATTTAGCCCAGGTTGGGCATGAATATGCAATAAAGTTCATTGTCATTGTCATTCAAATCATCTGGACAATCCCTTAGAGGGAATAGGAACAAAACTATGATGATATATTGGGTATATCTTATCCAAATAACATCAGAAAACATGGTAGTCAGTGTTAGTGTAAAAGCATATACAGGTGACCCGAGGGTAACAAGTTATCAAGGACAGGTGTGTTTTTGCTCACCTTATCAGGTGAGACCACCTGCATTTGAACAGTAGCTGAACTAAGCTCAACCTTTTTGTGGAAATTATGCTGTTCATAGTCGAGTTCTGTTTAATTTAAAGATCAGCTCCCTCTGACAAAGACAAGTTGTTTCTAAGATCATGACTGCGGCACAAACAACAGATTAGCTTCACCTGATTGGTACAATGATTAACACAGTGAAAAAGTGATATTTAAATAGACCGGGCAAATCAGGGAATACTTTCAAGTCTGACGTCATCTTGAGTCTTTGCTGTTGCCATTGGCAACAGAAGTCTTAGCTGATTGGTTGGTACAGTAATTACTGCAGGTTTTTCACCTGTGGGCATGTACGACAAAAGGCAGTGAAAGCTCACATATAAGATCATTATGCACTCGGCTCAACCACTCCAGGACAGCAGTGAAGAACGCTGTAAGACGAACTCCCGATTCTTGAAGACGTTATCAGACTGAAGAGACAAGATCTGCCACCTATCCATGATTTGGTGAGTCTTCCTGCTGTTTCTCAACAATCTTATAAGATACCCGCCCTGTCTTTTGTTAATTTTACCGGGGAAAAAGTTGTGGGAATATCTGGTAGGATAAAAGTTTGGTCCTGCGTCACGCCAAAACGGCGACGAACAGAGGATACTGTATTATTGGTCATGTCTAGTTAACTCTGTGACAGCTGAATATGGACTCTTCTTTTGTAAGTGAAGAATCTCTAAACATATCCAGGGTTTCTAACGTTAGTTCTCATTAACGAGTCTCGTACACAAGGGTGTTGGGAGATCTTGGAGTTTCAAAATATGCCAAAAGACTTTGATTATCACGGTATAGTTTGAGAGAGAAACTTGATATTCACTGATAACATTGAATCATTAAAACTTTGGTGTCATTATGACGTAATATGATGTTTGTGATTATCTGGCTGAAACCGTATAGATCGGGTATTCCTCTCAAAGTCAGAAGTTGTGTAAAAAATACGTCAACTGAAAAGGTGTCTGATAGAATATCAACATTGACTATGTTAGCCGCTTGACAAAGTGAGGATGTTCTTGATTTACAAAGTTGAACAAGCTACGAGACCCTATTTGAATCGTTCTGAGTGGGTTGGACCAACACAAAGAGACTCTATAAAAGTCGTTGTACCAACGCAAGTCGCAAGGTTTTCAGACCTTTTAGACAATAACTATACAGGGCGCTAGATTATTGACAGTTAGAAGGAAGATGGGAATATGAAATCATGGATAGACATGAGGCTGGCATGGGCACAAAGAGAAGGGGAGGTCAGAGAAATCTAATGGAGGACACTGTGCGGGTCTTCGATCACTGCGCATGCGCCCTGATAGGCCCATGTATAGGGAGGTCAGGTGAGGACACCGTGCCGTACACGCGTGACCTTCAAATGTACAACAAATATGTTTTCTCTGTCCTCGCTTCTTAATCATCGGTTCTTTTGTATTACTGACGATTAGAATTATATCTTAGATCTTAGAACTTAGATCAACCATTCCCTGTAAGACGGACTCCCGACACTTGAAGACGTTGTCAGGCAGAAGAGCCAAGATCTGCCAACCAACCACACTCTGGTGAGTCTTCCTGATGTTTCTTAACAATCTTAAATGCTAGTTACTGAGTCTTTTCTACGTTTTACAAGTGAAAAGCCATCTCTTTGTAGACGGGGCAAATGAAGGAATGTGCTAATTTTTGACGTCACCTACAATCATAAGCACCTACATGTACGCACAATATGACAACAACTAGCATTTTCTACGTTAACAAAGTTAGCAAGCTACGATAACCTATGAAAACGTTCTGAAATGGTTTGACCAACACAAGTTGGAAGGTCTTTAGACCAGACAACAATTATACAGGGCGCCAGATTATTGAAAGATAGAAGGACGTTAGAAAGATAGAAGATGACATTAAAGAATAAATGGGCACGAGGTTACAAAGACGGGGGGTCAGAGAAAACTACAGGAGGATACTACGCGGGTCTTTGATCACTGCACATCCACCCAGACGGTCCAATGTGTTGTATAGGGAGGTTAGGTGAGGACACCGGGCCGTAAACTCGTGTCCTTAAACACACTCGTGTCCTTAAAACGTACGTACAACAAAGGTGTCTTCCCTCAAGCGTATTACCTGTCCTCGCTCCATAATTGTTTGTCCATTCAAATTGCTGAAGCGACCAGAAGCCTTGAAGGTCGCTTTTCTTTGTTCCAACGTCCACAGATGCAATCAGTTCTACCTGTGCGTTGGTCTGTGTGAGTTCACCTCTGCTATATAACTTGTTAATTACAATGTTTATAGCAATAGTTAAATAAGACAACGCGATGTTATCCAGGGGATATATATAGAGGTCTTAAAACTCCCGATCTGAGCAATGGGTTCCCTTAGCAGGTGATCGTCATCATGTAATTAGGGCCTTTGATGTGAAGCTTACTCCAGGTGCCATTCAAGTAGACCGGACACACGAAAAGTCTGACAGGTAACTCTGGGAAAGGTTTCCGAAATACCAATGATTCAAGCCAGGTACGTCTAATACTGGTTTCCTCAAGCGCCAAATGCTGAAACCAACGTACCTGGCAACAACTGTGTCAAAACCACGTCATGAAATATCAAATTAAGAAATAAGAAAAATATCAAATGAAGAAAAAGGTGTGTAACCGCAGAACACTCAATAACACCCCGACCAACCAAACCACGTGAATGGCATTGAAACTCAGATTCGTATCAGCCATGACCCGACAAATCGCTTTCTAACTTGCGTTAACGACTAACGTTACATCTATTCAAACAAACTCGCCAGTGAGATAGTGGAAGGCGTCAGCTTCCAAAAGATGTTTTCAGATTGACAATTTTGGCACTTTGGAAGTGATTGAATCCGCCCGCGATTTAACGTTTAGAGAAAAGTAGTAGAAACTGAGTTTCAATGCGATTCACGTGGTTTGATTGGTCGGGGTGAATAATCATTCCAAAGAAGGCCAGTTGAGCCCCGGGGCTACGCGAATTAGAATCATGTCTGAAATTCATCCCTTTGCTCTGGACAATCTCTGAGAAGGAAAGGAACAAAACGCTGATAATATGCTGAATAATATGTATCCACATAACATACGGAAAGTGGGCTGTCAATGTTAGTGTATCATTGTTAAGCCTCTATAAGTCAACCCCCGAGGTCAGCAATCCTAGGTTCCAAGGACAGGTGTGTTTTGATCACCTTTTAGTTGAGCTTGCCTGAATTTCAGCTGAACTTAATTGAACTCCCCTTCTTTTAGATACTTGTACATATTGGAGTTCTGTTTGATTCAAATATCAGCTCTCTCCGAGAGACACCGGTGTAACTTGTACTTGTTACTGAATCTGCTGGATTGATTAGTCAGTGGTCAATGACACATGTCTCCTATGTCTAGTCTGAAACATGTCAATGAAATAGATGATCATGGTTGTAATCTTTGCGTTAGTGGTCAGAAGTCTAATAGCTTCTTTTTGGTTTGCTTTTTATAAATAAGTAAATACTTTTATAAATAAGTAAATACTTGAAACTGATGTGTGCTTTAACACTGTAACACCACTTAATGAAGACATGGAATTACACGACGTTTCTTGTTTTCTTTGCAGGTACCATTTTCCTATCTTGGGTTGGGTTAAGTGATCTGCGCCTTTCTTCAACATAAGAGTCAAGGTTGGTTGAAGATCTTTGTCTCATATAAAGTCTGGAAAATATGATAATCATTATTGTAAATCAGCAACTATGGATAAGCGGCCATGTTCATTTTGTGGAGTAGTTTTCTTTACAAAAATACGTCTGTTAATTTAAAGACGCATATCTTCTTTTGTGTAGTGGAGGGGGAAAAACTTAAGGAGTTCAACATGGGGGTGAAGAGACTCCTGGTTCTGCTGCTGATCGTCCTGAAGGAAGCCGGACCGACCACAGCGCACCCCTGCAGCTGTACAGCCACATCATGTGACTGCAGGTTCAAAAGCCTCGCCAGCGTCCCCCAGGACCTGCCCACAACCATCACTAGCCTTGACTTGGATGGCAATGCCCTCACGGCCATAGGCCAGGCTGACTTCTCAAGGTATGGAAGCTTAGAAGAAATAAACCTTAGAAGAAATCAGATCTCCCAAATCGATAATGGAACATTTCAGGACTTAGCTAACTTAATTTCCCTTCATCTCGGTAATAATCAGTTGAATAATCTACCGGCTGGTGCATTTGTGGGTCTCGGTGTCCTTGAAAGCTTGATTCTCGCCTCGAATCAGTTGTCCAGTCTTCCAACTGACATATTTGAGGGACTTAGTAACTTGGAGGAATTGTCACTTTGGGATAATGAGTTGTCTAGTCTCACTGCAGAATATTTTGAGGGACTTGGTAGCCTGACGCTGTTGGATCTTGGAAGTAATCAGTTTTCTATGCTTCCAGCTGACATTTTTCAGGAACTTGCTAGCCTGGAGATATTGTTTCTTGAGGATAATCAGTTTTCCAGTCTTCCATCTGTCATATTTCAGGGACTTGGTAACCTTTTGGAATTGGCTCTTTACGAGAATCAGTTTTCAAGTCTGCCAGCTGACATATTTGTGGGACTGGGAAGTTTGGAGTACTTGGAACTTTACTTTAATTAGTTTTCCAGTCTTCCATCCGACATATTCGAAGGACTGAATAACTTAGGGTACTTGGATCTTTCCTTGAATCAGTTTTCTAGTTTTTCATCCGACCTATTTGAGGGACTGGATAACCTGGGGGAGTTGTATCTTTACGAGAATCAGTTGTCAAGTCTGCCAGCTGATATGTTTTCAGTACTGGCCTCCATTTCAGATGTTGACATTAACTTCAACCCCTGGCAGTGTGACTGCAGGATGCTTCCCTTCAAGCTATTGATGAACGGTTCTTATTACTTTGAAAGCCAGATGACATGCGCCGGACCTGATAACCTTACAGGTAAAAGCTTGCTTAACGACGTAAATCCTGAAGATATGATCTGTGAAGAAACAACAACAGTTCCCCCATCTACCACGAAACCTGCGGCCGGCTGCAGCACCTTTTGGAAGAAGTGTGTCAACAAAAGGTTTTGGAGAAGGGAATATTGCCGAGGCAGGTTTTGCGGTAAATGCCGCAAAAAGTTTCGCAAGGTTTGTCCGGATCGGAGCAACCGTTGGAGGAGCCCATGTCTCCGCGCATTTAGAAAGACGTGTTCATGAAGGCATACCTGAAAGCATACTAGTATCTTAAAACACTGATACGCAAGCTTTAAAACAGGTGTCAGAATCTTTATAACAGGATTGATAAGCTCTAAGAAAGGTGTCACAAGCTTTATAAAGAGTGAAGGTGTAACATTTTCGTACACGTGTCAAAATCTTTAGTTCGGGTGTCAAAAGCTGTAGTACAGGTGTCACAAGCTTGAAACAGGTGACACAGGCTTTAGAACAGGTATCACAAGATTTGATACAGGTGTTACAACAACTAATTATCTAGAACAAAAATTTGGAACCTTTCCTTCCTGGAGGTCTAGGTACCTGCCCAAAATTGGAGGTGCATGCAGCTTTAGACGTGCCTACCCCAAACCGTACGTACCTGAAGAGTTTCTTGCCAGAGACATACATGTACTATTAGGTACATGTAGGCTTAGAGATGCCTTCCCAAACCTGTAGGTATAGGTTAAGAGGAAATTTTGCAAACTGTTGTTATTGAAGGTTAAGAGGTGCCTGCCCAAAACTGTAGGTACATAGCTTTAGATGTGCCTGCTCAAAACTGTAGGTACATGTAGGTTTGGGGCATAGCCAAAAATGTAGGTACAGACAGGTTTAGAGGTGGCTACCCAAAACTGTAGGTACATGTAGGTTTAGAGATGCCTGCCCAAAATTGTAGTTACGTAAAGGTTTAATGGTGCCTACCCAAACCTGTAGGTACATGTAGCATTAGTTAGGACACCATGTATGTAAAAATAGTCACAAAATGCTTCTGATGACTCTCAGTCCCACAAGTACTTTATGTTTTATGAGAACTGTCATGATAGCTGATTCGTGAGAAGTCCCACTGATTTTCATGTATGAAAATGAGTCAGTAAATAAAAAGGTTTTCCTCGTTCCCACAAGTTACTGTTTCTCAAGACAATGGAGCTGTAGTTTATCCACTTGAACAAGAACGATAAGTCTTTAAAAGAACAATTTGGTCCACAGAGCCAGAACTCAGAGTTCCACAAGTATGAAAATATTGAATGTTAGCAGCTGGTTTACAGATTACCGTGTATATAACAAAGCTGTTTCAAAGTCCCAGGAATATGAGAACGTCCTTGGAAATGGATGCTGCAACAGCTAAACAGGTTATCATGGATGGATGAATAACTATGGATAGATCGGTAGCTAAAACTTCCAGAGTCCCACAAATCTAAAAACAGCCATGTGAAAACAATTACCACAGTTTTAAAACATGGATGAATTAATGATTAGGGATCAGAACCTAAAAGTAGGTCCAGAGTCCCTCAATTATGAGAAAAGTTATATGAAAGCAGCTGCTAAAGATGCTGCCGCGGTTACTCAGGTTATTCTGGATGAGAAAGGCAATGAGACTGACGCCATGGTAAATGTGCACTGTAATCCTCAGTCCCTCAAATATGACAATAGCTGTGCTTTAATCAACTGATTCCAACTATGCTGAGAATGACCTGGATATATCTATGCCCCCCCCCCCTAGCCAATACTTTTGAATGATTCCTCGTTGTACTAATTAACAAATAGGAACATTTATTTTGATGTACATCATACTGAGATAGAATTTAGAAACTGTTTGAAAAATGGCTTAATATGGATGGGAGAATGTAGAATGCAGGATGTTCATGAGAGCACTGATGTACAAAGTTTGGTCACAAGAATGTATTTTCTTCCATATGATATCAAACCTAACTACAGAAGATCTTTGTTAACGAACGATTGTGATACAACGGATTCTTCTGAAGAATATTTGTATTAATATCATTATCATCAATATAGTAAATGGTATTACTATCTTAACAGGAGAATCTATGAAAAAATATTATGGTGAAAGGTCTAATATGGTTTATTCATTTTTACATTCGACTTGTAGTAAACTTAGTCACGTTCTGTTACAACTTTATTGATTAACTTTAAAATACCTGTAGGTTGATTCCAGTCACAACTTTATTCTTTATCATTATGATAATACCTTAAGGGTGATGATATCTAACATTATGTTAATTAGTAATTGTTAAACATTCATGCACAGAATATGAGATTAACACTTAATTTTTACAAACGACTTTGTGATCAAAGGATATATCTTTTAACATTTGATATCATAATCATTATAATAGCATCTTCTGTTTAAAACAATTGTATAGCCCAGAAACAAATGTTATATCTATAGTGTAAGATACTATTATGCTGAACTAAAGAAAACATAATACTAGCAACGTCACCAGGCAGCAGTAACATTCTGGTAAACCCCTGGGAATCCCCAACTTTTCTTACATACTGAGCAGTAATGCACCCCTGATAAACCCCTGAACACCCCCAACCTTTCATACATACTGAGCAGTAATGCTCTCCTGATAAACCCCTGAATATCCCCGAATTTCCCCTATTCCTACAAACGTGATGTGATCTATAGTAATGATATGAAGAATGAAAAAATTTTGGCAGTTTGTGGATTTTGCTCAATAATATAATGAGTTAGTGTCTTGATTCTCCTTTGCTAGTGAATGATAGTAAATTGACTTTTGTTGCTGTTTTAAGATGAAGTGGAGGTCGGTTGGGAAACTATTTTGTTAGAGAATTACCAAAAAATGGTTGAATACTTACTTGATTTTTCCATCTGATTAGGAATTGGTATAATGAATATTCATAACTGTTCACTGTTAGAGAATAACACTTGTTTCTGTGAATCTATTCCGTTAAAACTTCATAGTTATAAGGATAATATGTACAATTTCGTGGTGAAATGACTTCATTTACTAAAACTAAGAACACATATCTATATTCTGTCGTAACAAAGCTGAATAAAGCAGCTTTGAAGATTACTGCTAACTATTGACAACTACTGTATTGTTTTGTGAAAAAACGGGCTGAATAAAAGTTCCAAAGAGGAACTGAACTCCTACGGCTCCAGCTTTGTTAATGAAGGATGATTGTGGTGCACCTACTGAGTCTACCCGACATAAGTAAACAGTTACAGACCTTAACAATGGCATTCAACAGGAAAGTGCATACATCGACACTAAAATATTTTCCGAAATAAGTGTGAGTGGGTGAGTGAGTGAGTGAGTGACTGTGAGTGAGTGAGTCAGTGAGTGAGTCAGTGAGTGTGAGTGAGTGAGTGAGTGTGAGTGAATGAATGAGTGAGTAAGTGAGTGAGTGAGTGAGTGAGTGAGTGTGAGTGAGTGAGTGAGTAAGTGAGTGAGTGAGTGAGTGAGTGAGTGTGAGTGAGTGAGTCAGTGAGTGTGAGTGAGGGAGTGAGTGAGTGAGAGTGAGTGTGAGTGAATGAATGAGTGAGTAAGTGAGTGAGTAAGTGAGTGAGTGAGTGTGAGTGAGTGAGTGAGTGAGTGAGTGAGTGAGGGTGAGTGAGTGAGTGAGTGAGTGTAGGCAACCTTCGTTTAAAAATAAAGATAAAATCCTCTCCTGCTGGTGAGCTACTTGAGTGTATCTTATAAACAATAAAACCAAACAAGCAAGCAATCAAACAAACGAACAAACAAACAAACAAGCAACCAAACAAACGAACAAACAAAAATGCCGACTCTCAGAACTGGGTCCAATCGCTGTCCCCGGCCGGGCCGAAATGATCTTCTGTCATTTATGGTTGTTTTAACTCCTGTGCCATAGATGAAGCAAACATGCTGCAGGTTCACCAAATTAGTAGTCAGCTTCAAACAAAGGGTTACTGAATCACAGTGACCTCCGTGTTATTGCAGACTTGAAATGTCCAAGAGTGCACAAAGGGCGTCACCTAGCGGAATGAAACATTGTTGCACCACGTAGAGCGCTTGTAAAGTTATGTTACAACGATTAAGGATCTCTAGTGCGTTTGGAAGGCAACATTCCAGGTGAGTGATCGTCTGAATTGCATGGTTGACTGAATAGTAATGTAAGTCACATGGTGCTGTACAGGAAATGTGATAAGTATTGGAAACGATCCTTTGAAAAGTCGCCAAGAATCACGTTTTCATAGCCGACATTTCTATCTACACGATCTATGTGGTGCAGTTTCTTTACATTCCGCTGGGCGACGCCCTTGACGCGTAGACTGGGGATTACTAGCAATGATAGCTTTACAAAATAACCACATAAGAATAATGTCTTGTTACACTCGAGCTCCATGTAACTAGATAAAGGCAAAACGATTGATTTAAAACATTTTGGAAAACCATTGCGCAAGTAGAAACTCTGTAATATGCAAATGACTAAGTGCTGATGGTACTCAATGATTGATTAATTGCCTTCTTATAGAGCCGAGCCTGGAGTTGAGTATCTCTTTAAGAATGAGATAAATAACTGTAGCCACAGATCCTTCAAGACACATTTCAGAGAAGGACAGTTGTGCCCCGGGGCTGCACGAACTATAATCATGCCTGAAATGCGTTTCTTTGCTCTCATCAAAAGCAGTCCCGTGTGCCTAACTTGTTCATTCAAATCGTCTCGACAATCTCTGAGAGGGAATAGGAACGAAATTATGATGCTCTTTTGATTAGTGATTAGTAATTTGTATCCACATAACATCAGGAAACTGGGTAGTCAGTGTTAGACTTAGTGTAACATTCTGGAGCATCTAGCTATTGGTGAACCCCGAGGGCAACAAGGTTTCAAGGACAGGTGTGTTTTGTTCACCTTATCAGGTGAGAACATCGGGTTTTAGCAGTAGCTGAACTGAACTAAACTCTGCTTTTCGTAAATGGAAATGATGCTATTCATAGTCGAGTTCTGTTTAATTCAGAGATCAGCTGTTTCTAGCACAACAATAGATTAGCTCTAATCTGCGGTGTCAGCAGTTCAGCCACTATTGCACGATAATGAAGAACACTGTAAGACGGACTCCCGGCTCTTGAAGAAGTTTTCACACTTTAGAGCCAAGATCTGCCAACCATCCATACTCTGGTAAGTTTCTCAACAGTCCCACATGATAGTTGACGTGTATTTTGTTCATTTTACAAGTGAAGACAGGGAAAATGAGGGAATGTGTCAATTTGTGACGTCATCTTGACGTCTTTGCTGTTGCCATTGACAACAGAAGTCCTAGCAGACTGGTTGGTACAGTAATTATCGCAGGTTTTTTACATGTGAGCAGGTAAGACAAAGGGTAGTCAGAGCTCACGTCTGAAATCACATGTACTATATACATGTACAGCAGTGAAGAACAGTGTAAGTCAGAATCTCGACACTTAAAAAAGTTCTCAGACTGGAGAGCCAATATCTGCAAATCATCCATAGTGTGGTAAGTCTTCCTACTTTTTCTCAACCGTACTACTTACGTAATAGAAACGATGAAAAGGTTATGGTTCTTCTGTCACCTCAAAATGGCGACGAAAAATGACAGCAAAGGACGCTGTAGGATCAATCATTTGTAGTGTGACAGCTGCATTTGGACTCTACTTTATTTTATTTTATTTTATCTTATAATGACGAATCTACAAAAAATCCCAGGATTTCTCGTTCTGAATCACACGCTGATACATAAACAAGGGTGTTCGGAGATCTGTGAGTTACAAAATATACCTGAACCAGGTGGCATTTATCAATCCCGAAAAACAGTCTGAATCCGGAAAACTTTGATTGTCATGGCATAGGATGAGAAATGAACTTGATATTTACCGATATTATTGAATCATGCAACTTTGGTGTCATGATGACGTAACGTCATTATGACTTCGTTTTGTGAGTATTTTGGCTTAAACTGTGTAAAGAGGGCATTCTTGTCAAATCAAATCAAAGGAAATTTGTCCGATAGAATATTACTGTCTGCTAAGTCGTTAGTTGTCAATGGCAACAGCAGCCACGGCAACCAAATGAAAAAAAAAGCGAGGATGATCTTGATTAACAAAGTTGAACAAGCTACGAGACACTGTGAAAATCGTTCTGAGCTGGTAGGACCAACACAACTGGCATGGTTTTCAGATCTTACAACAGTTATGCAGGGCGCTAGGTTATTGAAAGATATTAGGATGATGGGAAGAAAATAATGGATAGGCATGAGGTTGGCATGGGCACCAGGAGAAGGGGAGGTCAGAAAACATTCAGAGGATGACGCTGCGCGGGTCTTGAAGAAGAATGGTTTTTATTGGTCAGAAATTACCCACAATGGCAGCCTTTCTAGCGTTGAATTGATCCAGGGTTTACAGGTTTCACATAATACACAACATATACATATACATGTACATATCTTATCCACACTTGCATTATGTGGAATTGTCGCAAGGGTTTGGGCGGCTACCATTCGGCGCCACCAGGTGACCTCAATACGACCTTCCCCAACCGAAGTCAGGTACCCACTTACACCTGGGTGGAGTGAGGAAAGTGCCTTTCCCAAGGGCACAAGATCGGTGACATGACAGGATTCGAACTCGGGACCTCTTGGTTCTGAGCCGAACGTTCTGCCGTTGCGCCACACGACCCCACCATGAAACACCGCGCATGCGCCCTGACAGTCGCATGTTTATGGAGGCTAGGTGAGGACATTCGTGTCCTTCGAACCAAGGACGTTCAACAAAGGTGTCTTCACTTCTTCAACTTCAACTTCGATCACCCCCAAATAACCCCGCGAGGGGGGAGGAGGTCCCAGGCTAAGGCGGGCAGGCCTCCAGCCTGGCGCGGAATGACTCGACGGTTGGAGCCGTAACAACCGACTTACTTCACTGTGATAACACCTGCGATTTAGTAGTAGCTGAATTGAACTTAACTAAACTCTAATTTTCTGTTCATAGTCGAATTCAGTTTAATTCAAAGCTCACTATGACAAACACAGGTTGTTTCTTAGATGATGACTGAGACACTAACAACGGATTAGCTTCACCTGGTCGGTACAGTGATTACCTCAGTGTGAGCTCTAATCTATAATCGGCAGTTCAACCACTACGGTATAGGGAGGTTAGATGAGGACAGCGTGCCGTACACTCATGTCCGTCAAACAAAGGTGTCTTCGCTGAAGCCTATGACCTGTCCTCGCTCCTATAATCGACACCTTTGTATTTCTGAAGCTACCAAAATGCCTTAAAGGTCGCGGCTCTTTGTTAGAACGTTCACAGATATAATCAGTTCTACCTGTTCGTTGGCCTGTGTGAGTTTAAAGATTGAAGGACGATGGAAAGATGACATCAAAGAATGGATGGGCATGAAGTTAGCATGTGCACAAAGAAAAGGGTAGGTTAGAGAAAACTACAGACGGACACTGTGCGGGTCTTCGGTCATGGGACCCTGACAGCCCCATGTATAGGGAGGTAAGGTGAAAACAACGTGCTGTACACTCGTGTCCTTCAATAGTACAACAATTTTCAGTCAAGACACATTTGACAAAGGTGTCTTCACTGAAGCGTATGACCTGTTTAAATGCTGAAGCGACCAGAGGCCTTGAAGGTCGTAGTTTTTTGTTAGAACGCTCTTAGACTACAATCAGTTCTACCTGTGTGTTGGTCTGTGTGAATTCACCTCTGCTGCATAAGGTGTTTATTACGACGTTTATAGCTGGGTAAACGTAGGTTGGGCATGTTATTGTTTTCTTTGCAGGGGCCAATTTCTCATCTTGGGTTCGGTGAAGTGATTGAGAGATTTGAACGTTATGATCATTTGGTGAAACTAGAGCCAATTCTATATTACCGCGCGCGTAACTGTTGATTTTTTTCTAACATTTTCGAAACCTTTGTAACAATCTGAGATAAGTAACTGTTTTGCACAGCTTCTAACCTTTATTTCACTGTCTAGAAATTGTTTACTGTATTCCAACATGTTACCAAGGACAGGTGTGTTTTTGTTCATCAGGTGACAACACTTGTTTTAGCAGAACTGAACTTTTCGTCAGTGGCAATGATGTCGTTCATAGTCGAGGTCTGTTCAATTCTAAGACCAGCTCTCTCTGACAAACACAGGTTGTTTCTGAGATCATGACTGCGACACAAACAACAGATTAGCTTCACTTGGTTGTTACAGTGATTAACACAGTGTGACCTCTAATCTATAATCGGCAGTTCAACCACTACTGGACAGCAGTGAGGAACATTGTAAGACGAACTCCCGACTCTAGATCTTAAAGAAGTTCTCAGACTGTAGAGCCAAGATCTGCCAACCAAACAACCATACTCTGGTGAGTCTTCCTGCTGTTTCTCAACAATGCTACATGTTAGCTACCGCGTCTTTTGTTCGTTTTACAAGTGAAAACGTCATATCTGTGCAGACCGGGCAAATGAAGGCATGCGTCATTTTGACGTCACGTTGACGTCTTTGTTGTTGCCATCGACAACAGCAGTCCTCGCAGATCGCTTTGAGCTGGTTTGTCCATCACAAGAGGCAAGGTCTTCAGAATAATTATGCAGGGCTATAGATCAATGAAAGATAGAAGGGCGATGGGAAGATGATGTCAAAGAATGGATAGGTATGAAGTTGGCATGGGCACCAAGAGAAGGGAGGAGAGAAACTAAAGAAGGATACCGTCCGAGTCTTCAATCACTGCGCACGCGCCCTGACAGTCCAATGTATAGTATTGGGAGTTAAGGTGAGGACATCGTGCCGTACACCCCTGTCCTTCAATCCAAGGACGCACAACAAATGTGTTTTCACTAAAGCAGATGACCTGTCCTCGCTCCTATAATCTGCACCTTTGTATTTCTGAAGCTACCAAAATGCCTTAAAGGTCGCGGCTCTTTGTTAGAACGTTCACAGATATAATCAGTTCTACCTGTTCGTTGGCCTGTGTGAGTTTAAAGATTGAAGGACGATGGAAAGATGACATCAAAGAATGGATGGGCATGAAGTTAGCATGTGCACAAAGAAAAGGGTAGGTTAGAGAAAACTACAGACGGACACTGTGCGGGTCTTCGGTCATGGGACCCTGACAGCCCCATGTATAGGGAGGTAAGGTGAAAACAACGTGCTGTACACTCGTGTCCTTCAATAGTACAACAATTTTCAGTCAAGACACATTTGACAAAGGTGTCTTCACTGAAGCGTATGACCTGTTTAAATGCTGAAGCGACCAGAGGCCTTGAAGGTCGTAGTTTTTTGTTAGAACGCTCTTAGACTACAATCAGTTCTACCTGTGTGTTGGTCTGTGTGAATTCACCTCTGCTGCATAAGGTGTTTATTACGACGTTTATAGCTGGGTAAACGTAGGTTGGGCATGTTATTGTTTTCTTTGCAGGAGCCAATTTCTCATCTTGGGTTCGGTGAAGTGATTGAGAGATTTGAACGTTATGATCATTTGGTGAAACTAGAGCCAATTCTATATTACCGCGCGCGTAACTGTTGATTTTTTTCTAACATTTTCGAAACCTTTGTAACAATCTGAGATAAGTAACTGTTTTGCACAGCTTCTAACCTTTATTTCACTGTCTAGAAATTGTTTACTGTATTCCAACATGTTACCAAGGACAGGTGTGTTTTTGTTCATCAGGTGACAACACTTGTTTTAGCAGAACTGAACTTTTCGTCAGTGGCAATGATGTCGTTCATAGTCGAGGTCTGTTCAATTCTAAGACCAGCTCTCTCTGACAAACACAGGTTGTTTCTGAGATCATGACTGCGACACAAACAGCAGATTAGCTTCACTTGGTTGTTACAGTGATTAACACAGCGTGACCTCTAATCTATAATCGGCAGTTAAACCACTACTGGACAGCAGTGAAGAACACTGTAAGACGGACTCCCGACTCTAGATCTTAAAGAAGTTCTCAGACTGAAGCCAAGATCTGCCAGCCAGCCAACCATACTCTGGTGAGTCTTCCTGCTGTTTCTCAACAATGCTACATGTTAGTTACCGCGTCTTTTGTTCGTTTTACAAGTGAAAACGTCATATCTGTGCAGACCGGGCAAATGAAGGCATGCGTCATTTTGACGTCACGTTGACGTCTTTGTTGTTGCCATCGACAACAGCAGTCCTCGCAGATCGCTTTGAGCTGGTTTGTCCATCACAAGAGGCAAGGTCTTCAGAATAATTATGCAGGGCTATAGATCAATGAAAGATAGAAGGGCGATGGGAAGATGATGTCAAAGAATGGATAGGTATGAAGTTGGCATGGGCACAAAGAGAAGGGAGGAGAGAAACTAAAGAAGGATACCATCCGAGTCTTCAATCACTGCGCACGCGCTCTGACAGTCCAATGTATAGTATTGGGAGTTTAGGTGAGGACATCGTGCCGTACACCCGTGTCCTTCAAACCAAGGACGCACAACAAAGGTGTTTTCACTAAAGCAGATGACCTGTCCTCGCTCCGCTAATCTCCTCTTTTGTATTACTGAAGCGACCAAAAGGGTCGGGGTCCTTTTGTTAGAACGTTCGCAGGTGTAATCAGTGCTACCTGTGCGTTGGCCCGTGAAACTTGACCACTGCTACACATGGGGTTTATTGCAATATTTAAAGCTTGGAAAACTTTTATGGATCATCTTTATTCTTTTCTTTGCAGGCATCTATTCCTCATCTTGGTAGTGAAGTGATTCAGGAGAAAGCACCTTTCTTCACCATATTGATCAAGGTTGGTGAAAACCTCAAATTCTGTCAATTCTCAACTAAATCATTACAATCCACAGTAGACAAAGTCATGCGATTTGATTTTAAGGTCCTGTAGAGTTGAACCAATAGACAAGTAACTCCTGATACAACACTGGATATGCATTCATAGTGCGCGGAGTTGCAAGACACTGTTAATTGGTCCGTAGAGCCCCTCTATAGAGGTCTTATTTTCTTGAGGGGGGAGGGGAGGTCAGAGAACGAGTCGGATACTGTGCAAGCCTTTGAGCACGGCACCCCTTTCTGATGAAGTATATGTCAGATGAGAAAAGCAATGAAAAACACTCTAAGACGTTCTAAGAACGCAGGGCCCAGATCTGCCAACCAATAATAGTCTGGTGAGTCTTATCCATCCGACTTTTTACAGAATATCATTTTGTCAGCTCCTCTTCACAAAACCATTAATCATCAATTAAATCAGAAAGTACAAAATTTGATGTACTAATTCAAATAACGAAATTATCCCAATGTGCCAAAAATGGACAATTCCTTCTTAGCTCAGGAAAATATGATAATCATTATAGTAAATCAAGAATAGTTGGCCATTTACATTTTGTTAAGTAACTTGCTATAACAAAAATATGTCTGTTTGATTAAAGACACGCATCTTCTTTTGTGCAGTGGAGAGAAAGTCGCCTGAGCGGTTCAACATGAGGGTGAAGAGGCTCCTGGTTCTGCTGCTGATCGTCCTGAAGGAAGCCGGACCCACAGCAGCCAGCAGCAGCTGTTTATCAATGGAATGTTACTGCGACTGTTCATCAACTGTATGTGAATGCGAGGCAATAGGCCTCACCAGTGTTCCCCAGGACCTGCCTACAACCATCACTACCCTTGACTTGTGGGACACTGGCATCACAAACTTAAGTCGGGCTGACTTCACGAGGTATGGAAGCTTGGAAACATTGTACATTTCCAGCAGTCCGATCTCCATCATCAATGATGGAACATTTCAGGACTTGACCAACTTAACCTACTTGAGCCTTAGTACAAATCAGTTGAATAATCTAACAGCTGGTATATTTCTGGGTCTCGGTAACCTGGAATACTTGAGTCTTTACAGTAGTGAGGTGTATAGCCTTTCAGCTGGCATATTCGTGGGACTTGGCAGCCTAGAAATATTGACTCTTTCTCGTAATCAATTATCTAGTCTTCCAGCTGGCATATTCGTGGGACTTAGTAACCTGGCGAGGTTGAATCTTGACGATAATCAGTTTTTAAGTCTTCCAGCCGACATATTTCAGGGACTTGCTAACCTAAAGGAATTGCATCTTCAAAAGAATCAGTTGACCAGTCTTTCAGCTGGCACATTTCAGGGACTGGGTAGCCTGGTGGAATTGGATCTTGACAAAAATCAGTTGTCTAGCCTTCCTGCCGACATATTTCATGGACTTGGTAACTTGGATGAATTGGAACTTGACTATAATCAGTTGTCTAGCCTAGCTGCAGACATTTTTAAGGGACTTGGTAACCTGACGGATTTGGATCTTAACAATAATCAGCTGTCTAGTCTACCTGAAAGCATATTTGAGGGACTTGTTAACCTGGAGGAGTTGAATGTTGGTACAAATCAATTGTCCAGTCTGCCAGTTGGAATATTTCAGGGGCTTGATAACCTGGTGGATCTGAATCTTTACTTGAACCAATTGCCCAGTCTTCCAGCCGGCATATTTGAGGGACTTGGTAACTTGGAGGAATTGTCTCTTTGGAATACTCAGTTGTCCGATCTTCAAGCTGACATATTTGAGGGACTTGATAACCTAAGAAACTTGGATTTTGCCAAGAATCAGTTATCAAGTCTGACATCTGACATGTTTTCTGTATTGGCCTCCATATCATCATATGCTGGCATTAGCGACAACCCCTGGCAGTGTGACTGCAGGATGCTTCCCTTTAAGCTATTGATGACTGGGTCTCATGACTTTGAAAGCCAGATCACATGTGCCGGACCTGCTAACCTTACAGGGAAAAGCCTGCTAAACGATGTAAATCCTGAAGATATGATATGTGAAGAGACCACAACGGTCCCCTCTACTGCAATGACCTCGACTCCCCAGGCGCCAGAATCTACCCCCAAACCTGCGGCAACTTGTAAGACCTTATCGGGCTTTTGGAAGAAGTGTGTCAACAAAAAGTTTTGGAAAAGGGCAACTTGCCGCGGCAGGTCTTGCAGCAAATGCCGCAGGAAGTTTCGGAAGGTTTGTCCGGATAAAACCACACGTTGGGGCACATGTCTTCGTGAATTCAAGAAGTGTTCTTAAAGCTATTTCTCGCAGCACCTGTTCACATGCTTTGAAACATGTGCAAACGTTTTGAAATATGCATCATAAGCTTTTAAAACAGGTGTCGCAGGCTCTGAAACAGGTGGTACAAGATTTCATACAGGTGCCCCAAAACTGTAGGTAAATGAAGCTTTGGATGTGCCTGCCCAAAGCTTTAGGACATGTAGGTGTTTTTTTTTAACCAAAATTGTTGGTACGTGTAGGTTTAGAGGTGCCTGCCCAAAAGTGAAGGAAGATGTAGGTTTATAGGTGCTTACCGAAAAATGTATGTACGTTTAGGTTTAGAGGTGCCTACCCAAAAGTACATGTACATGTGGGTTTATAGGTGCTTGTAGAAAACTGTAAATACATGTAGGTTTAGAGGTGCCTGCCCACAACTATAGGTAGGATTAGAGGTGCCTGCCCCAAACTGTAGGTACATGTAGGATAAGAGGTGGCCACCCAAAACAATAGGTACATGTAGGATTAGAGGTGCCTGCCCACAACTATAGGTAGGATTAGAGGTGCCTGCCCCAAAACTGTAGGTACATGTAGGATTAGAGGTGGCCGCCCGAAACTGTAGGTACATGTAGGATTAGAGGTGCTTGCCGAAAACTGTAAGTACATGTAGGTTTAGCACTATCTGCCCAAAACTGTAGGTACATGTATGTTTAGAAGTGCTCAGTGCCCGAAACTGTAGGTACATGTAGGTTTAGAGGTGCTCAGTGCCCGAAACTGTAGGTACATGTAGGTTAGGAGGTGCCTGCCCAAAACTGTAGGTACATATAGGTTTAGAGGTTTCAAGTCCCTGAAATATGAAATTTCAGGATTAGAGGTGCCTGCCCAAAATTGTAGGTACATGTATGTTTAGAGGTGCTTGCCCGAAACTGTAGGTACATGTAGATTTAGAGTTGCCTGCCCACAACTGTAGGTACATGTAGGTTTGGAGGTGCCTGCCCAAAACTGTAGTTACATGTAGGTTTAGAGGTGCTTGCCCGAAACTGTAGGTACATGTAGGATTAGAGGTGCTTGCCCCAAACTGTAGGTACATGTAGGATTAGAGGTGCCTGCCCCAAACTGTAGGTACATGTAGGATTAGAGGTGCTTACCGAAAACTGTAAGTACATGTAGGTTTAGCACTATCTGCCCAAAACTGTAGGTGCATGTATGTTTAGAGGTGCTCAGTGTCAGAAGCTGTGGGTACATATAGGTTTAGAGGTGCCTGCCCAAAACTGTAGGTACATGTAGGTTTGGAGGTGCCTGCCCAAAACTGTAGGTACATATAGGTTTAGAGGTGCCTGCCTAAAACTGTAGGTAGATGTAGGTTTAAAAGAAGGTGTCTGCCCAAAATCGTAGTTATAAGAAGGTTTAGGAACTGCCTACCCAAAATTGTAGGTGCTTGTGCAGTAACTGAAGATTCTCCTCGGTCCCAGAACTTTCTGTTGCTCAAGACAATGGAGATGTAAATTGTCCACAGATTATCTTGTACCAGAATGGGTAGTCTTGATTAATTTGGCCCGCAAACCAGCAAGTATAAAAACAACAGTATAACAATGTAGCTTGTCAGCAAGTTGCTGTGTTAGAGAATAGCGATCAATCAGAATGTAGGAAGTTGGCCCACAGTTCGACATGTACGAAAACACCCGATGACAGCAGCTATACTTACTACACAATAGAGATGGATCAAAGGTTATCATGTATGTGAGAAAGTTGGTCCAGAGTCAGCTGCTGCAACAGTTCCGCAGATATGAAAACAGGCTAGATGTACAAACTACTGCGACAGTTTCCAAGTTCATCATTGATTGATTAATAACTAGGAATCAGAACTTAAAAGTAGGTCCAGAGTCCCACTATTTGAAAGCACCTGCTAAAGATGCTGAGACAGTAACTCAGGTTATCATGGATGAAAATGACAATGAGACTGGCTACATGGAAAATGTACTGTAATCCTCAATCTCTCAAGTATGACAATAGCTGTGCTTTAATCAACTGATTTCCACATATGCTTAAAATGACCTCCATGTATCTCTATGAAACCCCTACACCCATACTGTTGTATGATTCCTCGTTGTACTAATCAACTAATGGGACCCTTGATTTTACCCACGAAGATCATACTGAGATGGTAACAAAGAGAGAGTTTAGCAACTGTTTGAAATGACTGAATATGGATGGAAGAATGTCGAATGCAGGATGTACAAATTTTGGTCACAAGAATGTATTTTCTTTCATCTCACACACAAAAATCTGTTCTAACCAATGATTATGATACTGCTATGTCCTCTTAAGAATATTTGTATATTTAATGTCATCGTTATCATCAATATAGTATATGTTGTCAACGTTATTCTCTTAAGGGTAGAAACTTTAACAATAATTATTATGGTGAAAGGACTAATAATTGGGGTAAAAGGAATAATATGGCTTATCACTTTTTACATTCGAATTGTAGTGGACTTTGTTGTATTCTGTTACAACTTTATTTGTTACCTTTAAGGTATCTTTAGGGTGATTATAGTCACAACTTTATTCTTTATTGTTATGATAATACCTTAAGGGTGGTCATATCCAACATCATGTTGATTAGTAATTGTTTAACTTCTGTGTGGAATAAGAGATTTACACTTAATTTTTACAAGCAACTTTGTGATCAAAGGATGTATCTAATTGTGATAATCATAATCATAGCATTTTTTGTTTAAAGCAATGGACAATGGACAATGTACACTCCAGAAACAAGTGTTTTATTTCTTCACATACTATTTTGCTAAACTCAAAACACATCATATCGGCAACTTCACCAGGTAGCAGTAAACCCCTAAACACCCCCAAATATTTTATGCATATTTCAAAAGTAATTACAGTAATGTCCCGATAAGCCCCTGAATAACCTCAAATTCCTGAAGTAACAATGGGTGATTGATGTTTGTGGGTTGTATTCATCATGAACGTTAGGCAGTTTGTGGACTTTGTTCACCATGAATTGGTGTGTTACTCTCCGTCTGTAGTAGCTGATGGTAAATGGATTCTTTTTATTGTTTTGATGAAAAATGAAGATCAGGTGGGAATGACTATTTTAGTACAAGATTACCAAAAATGGTTAAACATTTCATTTTGTCATCAATCTGAATAAGAGTTGAATTCAGATTGAATTAAGGTTGAAATTATATTCATTATTGTTCACTGTTAGAGAATAACACTTGTTTCTGAAACATTTTCCGTCAAACCTTCATAATTATAAGGATAGTATGTACAATTTTGTGGTGGAAGGACTTTCTTTACTAAAACTAAGTACACACATATACATTTTGTCATTAAAAAGTTGTGTAAAGGACCTTACCAATAAGTATTGACAACTACTGTATTTTTTGGGGGGTGAAAAGACGGGCTGAATAAAAGTTCCAAAGGGGAACTGAACTCTTGCGGCTCCAGCGTTGTTAATGAAGGATGATTGTGTTGCAGGTGTGTCGGTTGTTAATGAAGGATGATTGTGGTGCAGGTGTGTCGGTAGTTAATGAAGGATGATTGTGGTGCAGGTGTGTCGGTTGTTAATGAAGGATGATTGTGGTGCAGGTGTGTCGGTAGTTAATGAAGGATGATTGTGGTGCAGGTGTGTCGGTTGTTACTGAAGGATGGTTGTGGTGCAGGTGTGTCGGTTGTTAATGAAGGATGACTGTGGTGCAGGTGTGTCGGTTGTTAATGAAGGATGATTGTGGTGCAGGTGTGTCGGTTGTTAATGAAGGATGACTGTGGTGCAGGTGTGTCGGTTGTTAATGAAGGATGGTTGTGGTGCAGGTGTGTCGGTAGTTAATGAAGGATGGTTGTTGTGCAGGTGTGTCGGTTGTTAATGAAGGATGATTGTGGTGCAGGTGTGTCGGTTGTTAATGAAGGATGACTGTGGTGCAGGTGTGTCGGTTGTTAATGAAGGATGATTGTGGTGCAGGTGTGTCGGTTGTTAATGAAGGATGACTGTGGTGCAGGTGTGTCGGTTGTTAATGAAGGATGATTGTGGTGCAGGTGTGTCGGTTGTTAATGAAGGATGACTGTGGTGCAGGTGTGTCGGTTGTTAATGAAGGATGGTTGTTGTGCAGGTGTGTCGGTTGTTAATGAAGGATGATTGTGGTGCAGGTGTGTCGGTTGTTAATGAAGGATGATTGCGGTGCAGGTGTGTCGGTTGTTAATGAAGGATGATTGTGGTGCAGGTGTGTCGGTTGTTAATGAAGGATGACTGTGGTGCAGGTGTGTCGGTTGTTAATGAAGGATGATTGTGGTGCAGGTGTGTCGGTTGTTAATGAAGGATGACTGTGGTGCAGGTGTGTCGGTTGTTAATGAAGGATGGTTGTTGTGCAGGTGTGTCGGTTGTTAATGAAGGATGATTGTGGTGCAGGTGTGTCGGTTGTTAATGAAGGATGGTTGTGGTGCAGGTGTGTCGGTTGTTACTGAAGGATTGCTGTGGTGCAGGTGTGTCGGTTGTTAATGAAGGATGATTGTGGTGCAGGTGTGTCGGTTGTTACTGAAGGATTGCTGTGGTGCAGGTGTGTCGGTTGTTAATGAAGGATGATTGTGGTGCAGGTATATCGGTTGTTAATGAAGGATGATTGTGGTGCAGGTGTGTCGGTTTGAGGACTGAGTCTACCCTACATAATGGCTAAGCACACAGTAACAGTTGTAGGACCTTAACAATGGCAATCAACAGGAAAGTGTATACATATATACTAAAATATTTTCGGGTACAAGACGATAAGACAGATAGTGAGTGTGAGTGAGTGAGTGAGTGAGTGAGTGAGTGAGTGAGAGTGATTGTGGGCAACCTTCGTTTAAAAGTAAATATAAAATCCTTTTGTCCTGGTGATCTACTTGAGTGTAGCTTACAGACAAGAAAAGAAACCAAACAAACAAACAAACATGCCACCTCTCAGAACTGGGTCCCCATCCCTGACACCTATCCATGGTGCCATCCTATTACTAACGGAGCTCCTGCGTTCGCTCCCGTGAAAGTTAATCTATTTTTAGGGTAGCGAGCGTAGGAGCCCCGGTAGTAATCTAGGATAGCACCGGTAACTAGGTGTCCCCGGCTGGGCCGAATTGATCTTCTGTCATTTTTGGTTGTTTTAACTCCCGTGCCATGATAGATTAAGCAAACATGCTGAATGTTCGCCAAATAGCTATCATACTTATCCATTATCATTTTAATTAGTTAGCTACAAAGGGTTAACGAATCACTTCGAACTCCGTGTTACTTCAAATGTGAAATGTCCAAGATTGCACAAAGCGCGTCACCTAGCGAAATAGAAAAAAAATATTGCACCACGTAGAGTGCTTATGTTACTTTGCATCGAGCATTAAGAATCTCTTGTGGGTTTTGAAGACAACATTTCAGCTGAGTTATAACATCGTTAAAAGATCGTCTGAGATCGTCTGAATTACGCGGTTGAGTGAATCACAATGTACGTCACATGACGCAGTGCACTAAATGGTGGTTGAGAATTGGGAGCCAAATGAAATGATCTTTGAAACGTCGCAAGGAATCACGTTTCTATAGCTGATGTTAGGCCACAGCAAGTAAATGTTATGGATGACATCCTCCGCGAATTAATGAGATAGGGCGAAAAAAACAAGGCGGGCAAAAAAAACAAGATTCCAACATTTTAAAATTTTGAGATCATAAATCATGTTAAACAAGAATTGAGGCCACAAAAATATGATATCATGACCAACAGGTCTTTTATACCTGTATTCAAACAATAAGGTTTTATATTTAATATAAAACCTCCTTGATTCAACAGTAAACATGTCCTTGTAGATGTGCATACATCTCAATAGACTAACTACAGCAAATGCAGAAAAGAGCTTGTTTAAACACCTATACAGCTCAACTAACTGGAACCAAGCATATTATATTATTTCCTTGCTAGAACTAATGCAGAAAACAGCTTGTTATACCATCATGGGCAGGAACTACACTGGGTATTCATATGCAATGAAATACCTTAAACTGTCAACGTTTACGACATATCTTTCCAATTTTTGGCATGTTGACCACCGTCGGAGGGCAATGAAATTTTTTTTTTTTTACATCAGGCGAAAATTAATGAGCGCTCTAATGTCATCCATAAAATGTAACGTTACTTGCTGTGGCCTTACTACACGATCTGTGCGGTGCAGTTATTTTCCATTCCGCTGGGCGGCGCCTTTGACACGTATCCTCGGGATTACTAGGAATGATCGTAGTACTATGAAAATAAAAGTTATAAAACGTTCTGCTGTGCTTTAGTATACAGCACCTCTTATGAACACCCTGACCTATGATAAAGTGGTATTCATGGTACATTACGCATGAAATGAACTTGGTATGGTTAGAACTACACGGGGTTATACACCATTTCCATGAGATGACGGTTATTGAACGTCTGTAAATCTCTAATGTGATCTCCTTAGTGATCATTAATATTCCAAACGAATGTCATTGAAAATGAGTTTTATTTTGTTGTCTTCCACATCATACATGCCCAATGTACGGGGAGGTTAGGTGAGGGTTCCTGGATTCCCATAATTATCTGTTCTTTTGTTTTGCTGAGGCGCCAACAGTCCTTAAAGGTCGCGGTTAGAACGTTCAGTTCTATCTGTGCGTCGGCCTGTGTGAGTTCACCTCTGCTACATAAGGTGTTAAATAAAATGTTTATCGTTGGGAGGCCTTGAGGTCGGTTATGCGAGTTGTTTGCTTTACATCTTGGGGTGGGGGAAGTGATCCATGCTCTGTAGCTTTCTTCAACATATAAATCAAGGTTGTTGAAATCCGAGTTCTGTCAATTTCTTGCTAATTTATAATTTACGGTGAACAAATGCGTTTTTATTCTAAAGCCCTGTGCAGTTGACGTAAAAGATCATAACACACTTGTCGAGAAGAGTAGGGGTGACCTGGTGTGCTTGGCCAAAAAGTATGTCGACGCCTTGACATCTTATTGACGTCATTGCTGTTGCCATTGACAACGGAAGTCTAAGCAGACCTGGTTGGTGCAGTATTTGTCACAGGTTTATCCCCTGTGGGTAAATGAGACAATAGGCAGCGTCAAATCTAAGACTAGTACAACCACTAGTGCACCGCAGTGAAGAGCAGTGACACTGTGTAAGACGGACCCCTGACACATGAAGACGTTCTCAGACAGAAGAGCCAAGATCTGCCAAGCATCCTTACTCTGGTGAGTCTTCCTATATCCTGCATGCCTGATCCAAAGCGCGTGAGGCGATACCAGTGCATTACGCTGGGGTGGAAACATGTCCCGCTCACATTGTTCGGGCACGTGCAGCTTGCCACGAGGTAGTTCACGCCAGAGATAATTAGCGGCAGGGCGGCGACTCTACGGGCGGCGCATGTTGCGCCCCCGACCGACGGGATTAGCCACGTCTCGCGCCGGGTCTGGTATCCAGGCTAGTCCGTTCCTGCTGTTTCACAACGTTAACAGTCCGCCATGATAGTTGACTTTTTTTGTGTTCATTTTACAGGTGAATACATACATTGTCGCTTTTTTTTTAACGAAAATATCCATTTTCTGTGTCTAATTTGTCTATCGAGGCTCTAAACAACAATCTTCATCTTCCTAAGTTTCTCTTCCCTTTTGATAATCACTGCGCAGGAAGGAGGACCGAGAGTGACGGCCAAACAAACAAACAAACAAACAAATAAACAAACAAACAAAGCCAAACCGGACGTTGGAATTCCACCACCAAATCAATCCTCACCACCTGAAGACGGAGTTCCGACACTTACACAGGTTTTCGGACAAAAGAGCCAAGATCAATCAACCCTGAGGTAAGTCTCTCTACTCTTTCTCAACATTTCAACAATTCTGCATCATAGCTGACGTGTTTCGTCCATTCCATGTGTGAAAAGACGCCGAGCGTGAAACAGTTGTTGTGTCGAATACTTGTGTCTCGAAATGGCAAAGGTGAACCCAAAGGACAACAAGGTATCAAAGACAGGTGTGTTTTGTTCACCTCATCGGGTGAAAAACCTGCATTTTAACAGTAGCTGAACTGAACTGCAAATTATCCTGTTCATTGTGAAGTTTTATTTGATTGAAAGATCAGCTCTATCTGACAAACACAGGTTGTTTCTGAGATCATGGCAAACAACAGATCATCTTCAATTGGTTGATACAGTAATAACCACAGTGTAAGCACAGTGTGTCCAAACACTGGGACTTCCATAAAATGGGCATAGACATGTCGTGCCTTCGACACCATAACGCGACCAAAAATACTCGAAGTATTAAACCAGGCAGGATGAAATGAAGACGAGCTGCGACTGGTCAGGCTACCGCTGTCAGGTACCAAGCTGAAGGTTCGTGTCAGATCAACACATTCAGCAGACTTTGAAACATCCAATAATTCACCACAAGGAGACATGAAGATGACATGAAAGAATGGATAGAAATGAAGTTTGGATGGACACAGAGAGAAGGGGACACTGTAGGTGTCTTCGATCATAGGGCCCTGACAGTGAAACAAATCAAAGGAGCGAGTAGAAACAAGTGATCCCAACCGAGATTCGAACCCACGCCAAAACCAGCAGCCCAGATCACAGGCACGCAAGGTCGCGACCACTAGGCTAAAAGGTCGCGACCAGTTATAAAATTAGACTGGTCAGTTGGAGGCGCTTGAACCCCCACTGTTACACAGTGCCATAGAGAGAGAGGTTAGGTGAGGACATCGTGCCGTATACTCGTGTCCTTCAAACGTACAAGAAATGTGCCTTCCCTGAAGCGTATGACCTGTCCTCGCTCCATAATTATCTGTTCTGTTGTATTACTGAAGCGACCAGAGGCCTTTATAGGGTCGCGGTCCTTCGTTAGAACGTCCACAGATGCAATCAGTACTACCTGTGCGCTGGCCTGAGTGAGTTAGCCTATGTGAGTGCGCGGGGTGTGGCTCTCCCCAAACACGGGACCTCCGTTTAACTTCCGAGGTATCCTGTCCACCAGTAAACTGGGTAGTTAGTGTTGGTGTCACATTCTAAAGCATCTATAGGTGAGCCCAGAGGGCAACAGGGTATCAAGGACATCAAGGTGTATTATGTTCACCTCGTTAGGTGAGAAAACCTGCATTTTAGCAGTATCGGAACTGAGCTCAACCCTTTTTAAGTGGAAATTATGCTGTTCATTGTCGAGTTGTGTTTAATTCAGAGATCAGCTCTCTCTGACAAACACAGGTTGTTCCTGGGATCATGACTGCGACACAAACAACAGATTAGCTTCACCTGTACGCTACAGTAATAACCATAGTGTGAGCTCTGATCTAAAATAGGATCTAACCAAGTCCAGCTACTACTTGACAGCAGTGAGGAACACTGTAAGACGGACTCCCGACTCTTGAAGAAGTTCTCAGGCTGAAGAGCCAGGATCTGCCAACCAACCACACTCTTGAGAATCTTTCTGCTGCTTCTTAACATTCCTACACGATATTTGACGTGTCTTTTGTTCGTTTTACAAGTGAAAAGGTTATCTCTGTAGACAGGGAAATGAGGGAATGTTGCAATAAGTGACATCATCTTGACGTCTTTGCTGTTTCAATTGACAACAGAAGTTTTAGCAGACTGAGAACCTGTGAAAATCGTTCTAAACTAGTTTGACGAAACGTGCGGCAAGGTCTTCAGATCTTACAAGAATTCGGCAGAGCGCTCGATTATTGACAGTTAGAAGGACGATGGGAGGACGAAGATGGCATCAAAGAATGGATAGGCATGAAGTTGGGCACAAAGAGAAGCGGAGGTTACAGAAAACCGTGCGGATCTTCTATCACTGCGCATGCGCCCTGACAGTCCTATCTATAGGGAGGTTAGGTGAGGACAACGTGACGTACACGCGTGTCCTTCAAACTTACCACGAATGTGTCTTCCCTGAAGCGTCTGACCTGTCCTCGCTCCATAATTATCTGATCGCCATCATTTCATTAGAGCCTTTCATGTGAAGCTAAATCCTGGTGACATTTAAATGGACCGGACACAAGAACGTGATTATCTCGCAGTTAAGTCTGACAGGTGCGTCTGGGAAATGTTGCCTGAACTATAGTGATCCGTGCCAGGTCCGTCTGCTGATGGTGCACCAAGCATCATACGCCAAAACATCCATTATCAGACGTACCTGGCAGGGGTCACTTTTGTTGAGGCAAGAACTGTGAGACAACTACGTTATAAGATTTAAAATTGAGAAAAAAAGTGTGTAGCTACCAATCTATTAAGAACCATTCCAGAGAAGGACAATTCAGCCCGGGCCAACGCGAACTATAATCATGCATGAAATGCTCGCATCAAAAATATCCCCGTGTGCCTTTAAGTTACTTTAAGAAGAAACTATGTGAATTTGTGTACAAATGTTTCAAGAAGAGAGAAGAGACTCTGTAGATTTAGATGGAATATAACACAATGTTCCTTTTCTTTTACTTCATGTTACCTAATGCATTTAGCCCATGTTGGGCATGAATATGCAATAAAGTTCATTGTCATTGTCATTGTCATTCAAATCATCTGGACAATCCCTTAGAGGGAATATGAACAAAACTATGATGATATATTGGGTATATCTTATCCAAATAACATCAGAAAACATGGTAGTCAGTGTTAGTGTAAAAGCATATACAGGTGACCCGAGGGCAACAAGTTATCAAGGACAGGTGTGTTTTTGCTCACCTTATCAGGTGCATTTGAATTTTAGCTGAACTAAGCTCAACCTTTTTGTGGAAATTATGCTGTTCATAGTCGAGTTCTGTTTGATTTAAAGATCAGCTCCCTCTGACAAAGACAATTTGTTTCTAAGATCATGACTGCGGCACAAACAACAGATTAGCTTAACCTGGTTCGTACAATTATTTACACGGTGAAAAAAAGTGATATTGAAATAGACCGGGCAAATCAGGGAATACTTCCAAGTCTGACGTCATCTTGAGGTCTTTGCTGTTGCCATTGGCAACAGAAGTCTTAGCTGATCGGTTGGTACAGTAATTACTGCAGGTTTTTCACCTGTGGGCATGTACGACAAAAGGCAGTGAGAGCTCATATATAAGATCATTATGCACTCGGCTCAACCACTCCAGGACAGCAGTGAAGAACGCTGTAAGACGAACTCCCGATTCTTGAAGACGTTCTCAGACTGAAGAGACAAGATCTGCCACCTATCCATGATTTGGTGAGTCTTCCTGCTGTTTCTCAACAATTCTACAAGATACCCGCCCTATCTTTTGTTTATTTTACCGGTGAAAAAGTTGTGGGAATAGCTGGTAGGATAAAAGTTTGATCCTGCGTCACGCCAAAACGGCGACGAAGAAATGACAACAGCGGACACTGTAGGATTGGTCATGTCTAGTTAACACTGTGACAGCTGAATTTTGACTCTTCTTTTGTAAGTGAAGAATCTCTAAACATTTCCAGGGTTTCTAACGTTAGTTCTCATTAAGACGAGTCTCGTACACAAGGGCGTTGGGAGATCTTGGAGTTTCAAAATATGCCAAAAGACTTTGATTATCACGGTATAGTTTGAGAGAGAAACTTGATATTCACTGATAACATTGAATCATTAAAACTTTGGTGTCATTATGACGTAATATGATGTTTGTGATTATCTGGCTGAAACCGTATAGATCGGGTATTCCTCTCAAAGTCAGAAGTTGTGTAAAAAATACGTCAACTGAAAAGGTGTCTGATAGAATATCAACATTGACTATGTTAGCCGCTTGACAAAGCGAGGATGTTCTTGATTTACAAAGTTGAACAGGCTACGAGACCCTATTTGAATCGTTCTGAGTGGGTTGGACCAACACAAAGAGACTCTATAAAAGTCGTTGTACCAACGCAAGTCGCAAGGTTTTCAGACCTTTTAGACAATAACTATACAGGGCGCTAGATTATTGACAGTTAGAAGGAAGATGGGAATATGAAATCATGGATAGACATGAGGCTGGCATGGGCACAAAGAGAAGGGGAGGTCAGAGAAACCTAGTGGAGGACACTGTGCGGGCCTTCGATCACTGCGCATGCGCCCTGATAGGCCCATGTATAGGGAGGTCAGGTGAGGACACCGTGCCGTACACGCGTGACCTTCAAATGTACAACAAAGATGTTTTCTCTGTCCTCGCTTCTTAATTATCGGTTCTTTTGTATTACTGACGATTAGAATTATATCTTAGATCTTAGAACTTAGATCAACCATTCCCTGTAAGACGGACTCCCGACACTTGAAGACGTTGTCAGGCAGAAGAGCCAAGATCTGCCAACCAACCACACTCTGGTGAGTCTTCCTGATGTTTCTTAACAATCTTAAATGCTAGTTACTGAGTCTTTTCTACGTTTTACAAGTGAAAAGCCATCTCTTTGTAGACGGGGCAAATGAGGGAATGTGCTGATTTTTGACGTCACCTACAATCATAAGCACCTACATGTACGCACAATATGACAAAACTAGCATGTTCTCCGTTAACAAAGTTAGCAAGCTACGATAACCTATGAAAATCGTTCTGAAATGGTTTGACCAACACAAGTCGCAAGGTATTCAGACCTCACAACAATCATGCAGGGCGCCAGATTTTTGAGAGATAGAAGATGACATTAAAGAATAAATGGGCACGAGGTTAGAAAGACGGGGGGTCAGAGAAAACTAGAGGAGGGTACTGTGCAGGTCTTTGATCACTGCACATCCACTCAGACAATCCCATGTGTTGTATAGGAAGGTCAGGTGAAGACACCGGGCCGTAAACTCGTGTCCTTAAACACACTCGTGTCCTTAAAACGTACGTACAACAAAGGTGTCTTCCCTCAAGCGTAGGACCTGTCCTCGCTCCATAATTGTTTGTCCATTCGAATTACTGAAGCGACCAGAAGCCTTGAAAGTCGCAGTTCTTTGTTCCAACGTCCACAGATGCAATGAGTTATATCTGTGCGTCGGTTTTGTGTGAGTTCACGTCTGCTATATAACGCGTTAATTACAATGTTTATAGCAATAGTCAAATAAGACAACGCGATGTTATCCAGGGGATATATATAGAGGTCTTAAAACTTCCGATCTGAGCAACAGGTTCCCTTAGCAGGTGATCGTCATCATGTAATTAGGGCCTTTGATGTGAAGCTTACTCCAGGTGCCATTCAAGTAGACCGGACACACGAAAAGTCTGACAGGTAACTCTGGGAAAGGTTTCCGAAATACCAATGATTCAAGCCAGGTACGTCTAATACTGGTTTCCTCAAGCGCCAAATGCTGAAACCAACGTACCTGGCAACAACTGTGTCATAACCACGTCATGAAATATCAAATTAAGAAATAAGAAAAATATCAAATGAAGAAAAAGGTGTGTAACCGCAGAACACTCAATAACACCCCGACCAACCAACCACGTGAATGGCATTGAAACTCAGATTCGTATCAGCCATGACCCGACAAATCGCTTTCTAACTTGCGTTAACGACTAATGTTACATCTATTCAAACAAACTCGCCAGTGAGATAGTGGAAGGCGTCAGCTTCCAAAAGATGTTTTCAGATTGACAATTTCGGCACTTTGGAAGTGATTGAATCCGCCCGCGATTTAACGTTTAGAGAAAAGTAGTAGAAACTGAGTTTCAATGCGATTCACGTGGTTTGATTGGTCGGGGTGAATAATCATTCCAAAGAAGGCCAGTTGAGCCCCGGGGCTACGCGAATTAGCATCATGTCTGAAATTCTTCCCTTTGCTCTGGACAATCTCTGAGAAGGAAAGGAACAAAACGCTGATGATATGCTGAATAATATGTATCCACATAACATACGGAAAGTGGGCTGTCAATGTTAGTGTATCATTGTTAAGCCTCTATAAGTCAACCCCCGAGGTCAGCAATCCTAGGTTCCAAGGACAGGTGTGTTTTGATCACCTTTTAGTTGAGCTTGCCTGAATTTCAGCTGAACTGAATTGAACTCCCCTTCTTTTAGATACTTGTACATATTGGAGTTCTGTTTGATTCAAAGATCAGGTCTCTCCGAGAGACACAGGTGTAACTTGTACATGTTACTGAATCTGCTGGATTGTTTAGTCAGTGGTCAATGACACATGTCTCCTATGTCTAGTCTGAAACATGTCAATGAAATAGATGATCATGGTTGTAATCTTTGCGTTAGTGGTCAGAAGTCTAATAGCTTCTTTTTGGTTTGCTTTTTATAGATAAGTAAATACTTTTATAAATAAGTAAATACTTGAAACTGATGTGTGCTTTAACACTGTAACACCACTTAATAAAGACATGGAATTACACGACGTTTCTTGTTTTCTTTGCAGGTACCATTTTCCTATCTTGGGTTGGGTTAAGTGATCTGCGCCTTTCTTCAACATAAGAGTCAAGGTTGGTTGAAGATCTTTGGCTCATGTAAAGTGTGGAAAATATGATAATCATTATAGTAAATCAGCAACAATGGATAAGCGGCCATGTTCATTTTGTGGAGTAGTTTTCTTTACAAAAATACGTCTGTTGATTTAAAGACGCATATCTTCTTTTGTGTAGTGGAGGGAAAAAGGCTTAAGGAGTTAAACATGGGGGTGAAGAGACTCCTGGTTCTGCTGCTGATCGTCCTGAAGGAAGCCGGACCGACCACAGCGCACCCCTGCAGCTGTACAACCACATCATGTGACTGCAGGTTCAAAAGCCTCGCCATCGTCCCCCAGGACCTGCCCACAACCATCACTAGCCTTGACTTGGATGGCAATGCCCTCACGGCCATAGGCCAGGCTGACTTCACGAGGTATGGAAGCTTAGAAGAAATAAACCTTAGAAGAAATCAGATCTCCCAAATCGATAATGGAACATTTCAGGACTTAGCTAACTTAATTTCCCTTCATCTCGGTAATAATCAGTTGAATAATCTACCGGCTGGTGCATTTGTGGGTCTCGGTGTCCTTGAAAGCTTGATTCTCGCCTCGAATCAGTTGTCCAGTCTTCCAATTGACATATTTGAGGGACTAAGTAACTTGGAGGAATTGTCACTTTGGGATAATGAGTTGTCTAGTCTCACTGCAGAATATTTTGAGGGACTTGGTAGCCTGACGCTGTTGGATCTTGGAAGTAATCAGTTTTCTATGCTTCCAGCTGACATTTTTCAGGAACTTGCTAACCTGGAGATATTGTTTCTTGAGGATAATCAGTTTTCCAGTCTTCCATCTGTCATATTTCAGGGACTTGGTAACCTTTTGGAATTGGCTCTTTACGAGAATCAGTTTTCAAGTCTGCCAGCTGACATATTTGTGGGACTTGGAAGCTTGGAGTACTTGGAACTTTACTTTAATCAGTTTTCCAGTCTTCCATCCGACATATTCGAAGGACTGAATAACTTAGGGTACTTGGATCTTTCCTTGAATCAGTTTTCTAGTTTTTCATCCGACCTATTTGAGGGACTGGATAACCTGGGGGAGTTGTATCTTTACGAGAATCAGTTGTCAAGTCTGCCAGCTGATATGTTTTCAGTACTGGCCTCCATTTCAGATGTTGACATTAACTTCAACCCCTGGCAGTGTGACTGCAACATGCTTCCCTTTAAGCTATTGATGAACGGTTCTTATTCCTTTGAAAGCCAGATGACATGCGCCGGACCTGCTAACCTTACAGGTAAAAGCTTGCTTAACGATGTAAATCCTGAAGATATGATCTGTGAAGAAACAACAACAGTTCCCCCATCTACCACGAAACCTGCGGCCGGCTGCAGCACCTTTTGGAAGAAGTGTGTCAACAAAAGGTTTTGGAGAAGGGAATATTGCCGAGGCAGGTTTTGCGGTAAATGCCGCAAAAAGTTTCGCAAGGTTTGTCCGGATCGGAGCAACCGTTGGAGGAGCCCATGTCTCCGCAATTTTAGGATGGCGTGTTCCTGAAGGCATACCTGAAAGCATACTAGTATCTTAAAACACTGATACGCAAGCTTTAAAACAGGTTACATTCGACTTGTAGTAAACTTAGTCGTGTTCTGTTACAACGTTAACTTTATTAATTACCTTTAGAATACCTGTAAGTTGATTCTAGTCACACCTTTATTCTTTATCTTTATTATAATACCTTAGGGTGGTGAGATCCAACATTATGTTGATTAGTCATTGTTAAACCTTCATACAGAATATGAGATTAACACTTAACTTTTACAAACGACTTTGTGATCAAAGGATATATCTTATAACATTTGATATCATAATCATTATAATAGCATCTTCTGTTTAAAAGAATTGTAAACCCCAGAAACAAGTGTTATGTTTATAGTGTAAGATACTATTATGCTGAACTAAAGAAAACACAATACTAGCAACGTCATCAGGCAGCAGTAACATTCTGGTAAACCCCTGAGCACCCCCAACTTTTCATACATACTGAGCAGTAATGCTCCCCTGTTAAACCCCTGGGCATCCCCAAATTTTCATACATACTGAGCGGTAATACAACCCTTTTAAACCCCTGAACACCCCCAACCTTTCATGCATACTGAGCAGTAATGCTCTCCTGATAAACCCCTGAACACCCCCAACCAGTCATGCATACTGAGCAGTAATGCACCCCCGATAAACCCCTGAATATTCCCGAATTTCCCCTATTCCTACAAACGTGATACGATCTTCAGTAATGTTTTTGGCAGTTTGTGGATTTTGCTCAATAATATAATGAGTTAGTGTCTTGATTCTCCTTTGCTAGTGAATATTAGTAAATTGACTTTTGCTGCTGTTGTAAGGAAAGTAAAGGTCGGTTGGGAAACTTTTTTGTTAGAGAATTACCAAAAATGGTTGAATACTTACTTGATTTTTCCATCTGATTAGGAATTGGTATAATTAATATTCATAACTGTTCACTGTTAGAGAATAACACTTGTTTCTGTGAACATTTCCCGTTAAAACATCATAGTTATTAGGATAATATGAACAATTTTGTGGTGAAATGACTTTCTTAACCAAAGCTAAGAACAAATATCCATATTTTGTTGTAACAAAGCTGAATTTAGAGAGCTTTGAAGATTACTGATAACTATTGACAACTACTGTATTTTCTTGTAAAAAGACGGACTGAATAAAAGTTCCAAAGGGGAACAAAACTCCTGCGGCTCCAGCGTTGTTAATGAAGGATGATCGTGGTGCAGTTGTGTCGGTTGGTCTGAGGACTAGTTTACCCGACATAAATAAACAGTAACAGTTGTAGGACCTCAACGATGGTAGATAATTGCAAAGTGTATACATATATACTAAAGTATTTTACAAAGGACGATAAACCAGATAGTGAGTGAGTGAGTGAGTGAGTGAGTGAGTGAGTGAGTGAGTGAGTGTGAGTGAGTGAGTGAGTGTGAGTGAGTGTGAGTGAGTGTGAGTGAGTGTAAGTGTGAGTGAGTGTGAGTGAGTGAGTGAATGAATGAGTGAGTGAGTGAGTTAGTGTCCGTGAGTGTGAGTGAGTGAATGTGAGGGACTGAGTGAGTGAGTGTGAGTGAGTGTGAGTGAGTGAGTGAGTGTGAGTGAGTGTGAGTGAGTGTGAGTGAGTGTAAGTGTGAGTGAGTGTGAGTGAGTGAGTGAATGAATGAGTGAGTGAGTGAGTTAGTGTCCGTGAGTGTGAGTGAGTGAATGTGAGGGACTGAGTGAGTGAGTGTGAGTGAGTGTGAGTGAGTGAGTGTGAGTGAGTGAGTGAGTGTGAGTGAGTGAGTGAGTGAGTGAGTGTGAGTGAGTGAGTGAGTGAGTGTGAGTGAGTGAGTGATGGAGTGACTGAGTGTGAGTGAGTGAGTGTGAGTGAGTGTGAGTGAGTGAGTGTGAGTGAGTGAGTGAGTGAGTGAGTGTGAGTGAGTGAGTGAGTGACTGAGTGTGAGTGGGTGAGTGAGTGTGAGTGAGTGTGAGTGAGTGTGAGTGAATGTGAGTGAGTGACTGAGTGTGTGTGTGTGTGTGACTGAGTGTGAGTGAGTGAGTGAGTGTGAGTGACTGAGTGTGTGAGTGACTGAGTGACTGAGTGTGTGAGTGACTGAGTGACTGAGTGTGTGAGTGAGTGACTGAGTGAGTGAGTGACTGAGTGAGTGAGTGAGTGTGTGAGTGAGTGAGTGAGTGAGTGAGTGAGTAAGTGACTGACTGACTGAGTGAGTGACTGAGTGACTGAGTGACTGAGTGACAGAGTGACTGAGTGACTGAGTGACTGAGTCACCTTGCCTGAGTGCCATCCTATTTCTGTCGTGGCTCCTGCGTTCGCTCCCCAGAAAATAATTTATTTTTTAGGGTGGCAAGTGAAGGAGCCCCGATAGTAATAGGATAGCACCATGGCTAGGTGTCACCGGCTGGGCCGAAATGCTCTTCTGTCATTTTTGGTTGTTTTAACTCCTGTGCCAGAATAGATGAAGCAAACATGCTGAAGGTTCACCAAATGAGTAGTTAGCTACAAACAAAGGGTTACAGAATCACAACGAACGTGTTATTGCAGACTCGAAATGTCCAAGAGTGCACAAAGGGCGTCACCTAGCGGAATGAAACATTGTTGCACCACGTAGAGCGCTAGTAAAGTTATGTTACAACGATTAAGGATATCTAGTGGGTTTGGAAGGCAACATTACAGGTGAGTGATCGTCTGAATTGCATGGTTGACTGAATAGTAATGTAAGTCACATGGTGCTGTACAGGAAATGGGATAGGGCATTGGAAGCCAAATGAAACGATCCTTTGAAAAGTCGCCATGAATCACGTTTCCGTAGCTGACATTACTGTCTACACGATCTGTGTGGTGCAGTTTCTTTACATTCCGCTGGGTGACGCCCTTGACGCGTAGACTGGGGATTACTAACAATGACAGCTTTACAAAATAACCACATAAGAACAATGACTTGTTACACTCGAGCGCCATGTAACTAGATTAAAGCAAAACGATTGATTTAAAACATTTCGGAAAACCATTGCGCAGGTAAAGTCTATGCATGCAATGGCTTAGTGTACGGTACTACTGATTTATTGCCTTGTTATAGAGGCGAGTCTAAAGTTGAGTATCCCTTGAAAAAAAAGAATGTTTGTAACCACATTTCAGAGAAGGACAGTTGAGCCCCGGGGCTGCACGAACTATAATCATGCCTGAAATACGTTTCTCTGCTCGCATCAAAAGCAGTTCAGTGTGCCGAAATTGTTGATTCGAATTATCTGGATAACTTCTAACAGGGAATAGGAGCAACACTATGATGATCTATTGAGTAATTTGTCCAAATAACATCAGGAACTGGGTTCGCAGTGTTTGTTTAACATTCTAAAGCATCCATAGGTGAACCCCGAGGGCAACAAGGTTTCAAGGACAGGTGTGTTTTGTTCACCTCATCAGGCGAGAACACCTGCATTTTAACAGTAGCTGAACTGAACTGAACTCAGCCCTTTTTAAGTGCAAAATATCCTGTTCATTGTGAAGTTTTGTTTAATTTAAAGATCAGCTCTATCTTACAAGCACAGGTTGCTTCTGAGATCATGACTGCGACACAAACAACAGATTAGCTTCACCTGGTTGTTACAGTAATTACCTCATTATCAGATCTAATCTAACAGTGTGAGCTGTAATCTAAAATCATATCTAAACTAAGTTCAGCCACTATTACACGGCAGTGAAGAACGCTGTAAGACGTACTCCTTATGCGTAGCAGATTAAAGAGCCAAGATCTGCCAAATATTCATAAGCTAGTGAGTCTTCCTACTGTTTCCCAAAAATCCTACAGGATAGTTGACGTGTCTTAAGTTCGTTTTATAAGTGAAAAACTTATCTCTGAGTAGACGGGGAAAATGAGGGAATGCGTCATTTTTTCACGTCACATCGACGTGTTTGCTGTTGCTATTGACAACAGAAGTCTTAGCAGACTGGTTGGTACAGTAATTACCACAGGTTTTCACCTGCGGGCAAGAAAGATAATAAGCAGCTCACATCTAAGATCACATGGTCTAGTGTTCAAATGGACGTCTACAACAGTACAGAACACTGTAAGATTAAGACGGACTACCGACTCTTAAAGAAGTCATCAGACTGAAGCGCCAAGATCTGCCACCCATCCATATTGTTGGTAAGTCTTCCTATTGTTTCTCAACAGTCCTACATTATAGTTGACGTGTCTTTACTTCGTTTCACCGGTAAGAAAGTTGTTGGAACAGTTGGCAGGCCAAAATTTTCGTTCCTGCGTCACAACGAAATGGCGACGAAGAAATGACAACAAAGGGCACTGTAAAATTTTGCATTTATGGTGTGGCAGCTGCGTTTGGACTCTCCTTTCTTTTTTTGAAATGATAAATCTATTTTTAAAAAAACAGGATTTCTAGATCTGATTTACATGCTGAGTCTCGTACATGTACGAGGATCTAAGGAGATCTAATAGTTTCAAAATATGCCTGAAATGGCTGACATATATCGATCCGGACATACACGCAAAATCCGGAAGACTGTGATTATCACGACACAGTTTGAGAAGGAAACTTGAAATTCACCGATAACATTGAATCATAGAAACTTTGTTGGCATAATGACGTGCTGTGATTAAATAGAAAATAGCATAGTGGATGACGAAGATAACGTCTAATAAGCAACACTTAGCAGCTGCCTAGCTTTTTGTTTATTTTGTACGAAGAGTTGTACTTTTACTGAGTGGCCTCTTCACTAATCATGGCATGGGCAAAAAGAGAAGGGGAGGTCAGAGAGAAATGGAGAACACGATCACAGCGCATGCGCCCTGCCAGTCCCATGTACAGGGAGGTTATGTGAGGACAACGTGTCGTACACGCGTGTCCTTCAAACGTACAACAAAGGATCACAAATGTGTCCTCCCTGAAGCGTTTGACCTGTCCTCGCTTCTACGATCTGTGCGTTTGTATTTCTGACGACACGACATTCCTGAAAGGTCGCGGTCCTTAGTTAGAACGTTCACAGATGCTATCAGTATTACATGTGCGTTGACCTGTGTGAGTTCACCTCTAGCCGAACTAAACTTTGCTTTGCTTTATTGCAAATGATCCTTTTCATACTCGAGTTCTGTTTTATTCAAAGATCAGCTCCCTCTGATAAGCGCAGGCTGTTCCTGAGATCATACCTGTGGCACAAATAACAGATTTAGCGAATTAATCTAAACTCATATCTAAACTTAGGCCAACCGCTACGGGGCAGCAGTGAGGAACACTGTAAGACGGACTACCGAATCTTGAAGACGTTCTCAGACTGAAGAACCAAGATCTGCCCACCAAACCTACTCCGGTGAGTCTTCCTGCTGTTTCTTAACATTCCTACATGTTAGTTATCTCGTGTTTCGTTCGTTTTTAAGTAAAAAGTCACCTCTATGCAGACAGGGCAAATAAGGAAATGTGTCGAATCTTTGACGTCATCTTGACGTTTCCTGTTACTATTAACAACGGAGGTCCTACATGGTCGTTGACGTGTCTTTAGTTCGGTTTACCGGTAAGAATGTTGTTGGAACACTTGGCAGGCCAAAGTTTTTGTTTCTGCGTCACATCAAAATGGCGACAAACAGACGTCAACAAAGGACGCTGTGGGATTGGGCATTCATATTTTCTAGTTCTGATTTTGACGCTGAATCTCACACATGCAACAAGAGTTACAATATGTACAAGAACAGGAGACATTTATCAATCCGGAAAAACACTCGGAATCCGATTGAATTTAATTTGATTATCATGGCATAGTTTGAGAAGGAAGCATGAAATTCACAGATAACATAAAATCATTGAACCTTCGGTGTCATGGTGACGTAATATGACATTCAGACCCCACTACCACAATGCAGATTATTGCAGGATAGAAGGACGCTGGGTAAAAATAATTGGACAGGCAGGGAGTTGGCATTGGCACAAAGAGAAGGGGGTAGAGAAACTAGAGGAGGACACTGTGCGGGTCTTCGATCACTGAGCAGGCACCCTGGCAGCGCCATGTATAGAGGTCAGGTGAGGACACCGCGGCGTACACTCGTGTCCTTAGAACGTACTGCAAAGGAGTCTTCCCTGAGGCGTTTGATCTGTCCTCGCTCCCATAATTTCTTCTTCGTGTTACTGAGAACACAACATTCCTTAATTGTGCTAGTGTCGGGTAAGCAAATTGGAAACTTTAATCTGACTGGCCTGACACTTGCAGGGTTAAAGGTTGCGGTATTTGTTAGAACATTCAATCAGTTCTACCCGTGAGGTAGCCTGTGTGACTTCGCCTCTGCTACATAAGATGTTAACTATAATGTTTATAGATGGGAAGACTTAGGTTGGTCATGTAATTTTTTTTATCTTTTGCCTTTGCAGGCACCATTTCCTCATCTTGGGTTGGTTGAAGTGATCTGCGCTCTGTTTTTAATTGAAAGTACTTTTCTTCAACATAGTAGTTAACGTTGGTGAAAACCAGTATTCTGTCAATTTCCAACTAATCCTATATTTCATTTTCATTTTGTTTATACAGTAGTATTAATAGTATTAAGTATACAAAGTGTTCACCAACCAGTCTGCTAAGACTTTTGTTGTCAATGGCTACCGCAAAGACGTCAAGATGATGTCAAAAACGACGCATTCCCTCATTTTTCCTAGTGTCCTCCTAGTTAGTTCTTGGGATCCCGTACTCTCCATTCACTAATCAAATACCAGGGAAACGGAAACGACTAGTTTCCTATCGTAAAACGAACTGATTTTATCGTAACTTCACTTTTTGCACAAAATGTTTTTGGAGCCCTGAGCAAAAATTTCCAATGTTTTCCAAGATAATGTGAAAGAAAGAATATAAGAATCTATTGCTTGGTACCATATTCTGTAAGCTCAGCCAGTTGAAGAACCTTCCTGACCACTTAGATTTCATAGTGAAGGCAACATTCATTTTGGCTCAACTTTTTCCGCAGGCTTATATCAATTGAAAATATCAAAACGACTTCATTACCGAGCCTGACAGATGTTTTAGCTGACTACTGCTTACTATAGAAACTATCAGCCATGCAATGTAAGGCGACGAGAGGATATAAAGGAAAGAGCAGTACTACTAAGAAATACAATAAAATGGCACAGGTAAATATGATGATTATCAGATTAGCGGCCATTTTCATTTTGTTGAGTAACTTCCTTTCACAAAGATATGCCTGTTTGATAAAAGAGTCACATCTTCTTTGTGTAGTGGGAAAAAGGCTTAAAGAAGAAAGTCAACATGCTGGTGAAGCGGATGCTGGTTCTACTGCTGATCGTCCTGAAGGTAGCCGGACCAACCGCAGCGCACCCCTGCAGCTGTACTTCTACATTCTGTAACTGCTGGAACAGAGGCCTCACCAGCGTTCCACAGGACCTGCCCACCACCTTCACCCGCATTGACCTGAGTGAAAATGCCATTACAGCCGTAAGTCAATCTGACTTTACAAGGTATAGCAGCATGGAGATAATAAACCTTTACGGAAATCAGATCTCCGTAATCAATGATGGAACGTTTGTGACACTTGGCAATCTGGAAAAATTGTGGCTTAGCTATAATCAGATTTCCAGCCTGCAAGCTGATGCATTTGTGGGACTTGGTAACTTGACGCACTTAGATCTTGACGAGAATCAGTTGACTAGCCTGCCAGCTGACGTATTTGTGGAACTAGGTAATCTCGGGGTCTTGTTTCTTTCTCAGAATCAGTTGTATAGCTTGTCAGCTGGCATATTTGTGGCACTAGGCAAGCTGCGGTTATTGTATCTCGATGACAATCAGTTGTCTGCTCTGCCGGCTGACATATTTCAGGGACTAGGTAACCTCGAGTTCTTGGATCTTGATCAGAATCAGCTGACTAGCCTGCCAGCTGCCATATTTCAGGGACTGGGTAACCTGGGGACCTTGCATCTTCAACGGAATGAATTATCAAGTCTGCCAGCTCACATATTGGAGGGACTTGATAACCTGCGAATATTACATGTTTTCCAAAACCAATTGACCAGCCTTCAGGCTGACACGTTTCCAATACTGGCCTCCATTTCAGATCGTTGGAGTAGCCATGTTGGCATTGGCGACAACCCCTGGCAGTGTGACTGCAACATGCTTCCCTTTAAGCAAATGATGATAGGTTCTTATCCATTTGAAAACCTGATCACATGTTCCGGACCTGCTAACCTTATAGGGAAAAGTTTGCTAAACGATGTAAATCCTGAAGATATGTGTGAAGAAACCACAACAGTTCCCTCTACTGCAAGGGCCTCGTCTTCCCCAGCGCCTAGTACAGCTCGCAAAACTAGCCCTACCCCCAGCTCAATCAGTAGTACAGTCAGTACATCTCCCTTTGTTCCCTCCACTATTAGGGCCTCTACTCTCATGGCGCCAGCATCTACCCTAAAACCTGCGGCAACTTTCAATCACAATGCGACAGCATCCACCCTTAACCCTGTGACAAGTTGCACCACCTTTTGGAAGAAGTGTGTCGACGAACTGTTTTGGAAACCGGCAAATTGTCGAGGCAAGTTTTGCTGGAGATGCCGTAAGAAATTTCGGAAGATTTGTCCGTATAGAAGAAAAAGCGCGCAGTGGAGATCATGTCGCCGCGAATTTACAAAGAATTGTGCCTAAATGCATATTTTAAAACACACGCTTTAAAGCGGGTGTCACAAGCTTTGAAACAGGTGTCACAGGCTCTAAAACAGGTGTCCAAGCTTTGATGATTAGACTGTAGGCACATAGCTTCAGATGGGACTACCTAAAACTGTAGGTACATGTAGGTCACAATTGCATGAATCTGAAGGTTAGGAACTGCCTGCCATAAACATTAGGTACAAGTAGGTTTAGAGGTGATTGCCTTAAACTTTTGGTACATGTAGGATTAGAACTACCGGCCCAAAACTAAAAGTACATCTAGGTTTAGAGGTGCCTACCCAAAACTGCAGGTACATGTAGGTTTAAAGGTACCTACCCAAGCATTAGGTACACGTAGGTTTAGAGGTGCCTGCCCAAAACTGCAGGTACATGTAGGTTTAGAGGTGCCTACCCAAAACTAGGTACACGTAGGTTTAGAAGTGCCTACCCAAAACTGTAGATACACGTAGGTTTAAAGGTACCTACCCAAAACTGTAGGCACACGTAGGTTTAGAGGTTCCTACCCAAAACTGTAGGTACACGAAGGTTTAGAGGTTCCTTCCCGAAACTGTAGGTACATGTAGGTTTAGAGGTGCCTACCCGAAACTGTAGGTACATGTAGGTTTAGAGGTGCCTACCCGAAACTGTAGGTACACATAGGTTTAGAGGTTCCTACCCGAAACTGTAGGTACACGTAGGTTTAGAGGTGCCTGCCCGAAACTGTAGGTACATGTAGGTTTAGTTGTGCCTGCCCAAAATTGTAGTTACGTAAAGGTTTAGTGGTGCCTACCCAAACCTGTAGGTACATGTAGCCTTAGTTAGGACACCATGTATCTAAAAGTAGTCACAAAAGGATTTAGATGGCTCTCAGTCCCACAAGTACTTTATGTTTTATGAGAAATGCCATGATAGCTCATTCGTGAGAAGTCCCACTGATTTTCATGTATGAAAATGAGTCAGTAAATAAAAAGATTTTCCTCGGTTCCACAAGTTACTGTTCCTCAAGACAATGGAGCTGTAGTTTATCCACTTGAACAAGAACGATAAGTCTTTAAAAGAACAATTTGGTCCACAGAGCCAGAACTCAGAGTTCCACAAGTATGAAAATATTGAATGTTAGCAGCTGGTTTACAGATTACCGTGTATATAACAAAGCTGTTTCACTGTCCCAGGAATATGAGAACGTCCATGTGAAATGGATGCTTCAACAGCTAAACAGGTTATCATGGATGGATGAATAACTATGGATAGATCGGTAGCTAAAACTTCCAGAGTCCCACAAATCTAAAAACAACCATGTGAAAAGTATAACTACAGTTTGAAAACATGGATAAATTAATGACTAGGGATCAGTACCTAAAAGTAGGTCCGGAGTCCCTATGAGAACAGTTATATCAAAGCAGCTGCTGAAGATGCTGCCACGGTTACTCGGGTTATTATGGATGAAAAAGGCAATGAGACTGACGTCATGGTAACTGTGCACTGTAATCCTCAGTCCCTCAAGTATGGCAATATCTGTGCTTTAATCAACTGATTCCAACTATGCTGAGAATGACCCAGATATATCTATGAGAGCCCCCCCCCCCCCAAGTCAATACTTTTGAATGATTCCTCGTTGTACTAATTAGCGAATAGAAACATCTATTTTGATGTACATCATACTTAGATGGTAACGAAGATAGAATTTAGAAACTGTTTAAAATGAATGAATATGGATGGAAGAATGTAGAATGCAGGATGTTCATATTCAGTCATTTTGAACAGTTTCTAAACTCTATCTTCGTCACTGATGTACTATGTTTGGTCACAAGAATTCATTTTCTTCCATATGATATCAAACCTAACTACAGAAGATCTTTGTTAACGAACGATTATGATACTAAGGATTCTTCTGAAGAATATTTGTATCAATATCATTATCATCAATATAGTAAATGTTATTACTATCTTAACAGTAGAATCTATGAAAAAAATATTATGGTGAAGGGACTAATATGGTTTGTTAATTTTGTTCTGTTACAACTTTATTGATTGCCTCTAGAATACCTGTAGGTTGATTCCAGTCACAACTTTATACTTTATCATTATTATAATACCTTAAGGGTGATGAGATCTAACATTATGTTGATTAGTAATCGTTAAACCTTCATACAGAATATGAGATTAACACTTAATTTTTACAAACGACTTTGTTATCAAAGGATGCGTCTTTTAACATTTGATATCATAATCATTATAATATCATCTTCTTTTTAGAATAATTGTATACCCCAGAAACAAGTGTAATGTTTGTAGTGTAAGATACTATTATGCTGAACTAAAGAAAATACAATACTAGCAACGTCATCAGGCAGCAGTTACATTCTGGTAAACCCCTGAGCACCCCCAACTTTTCATACATACTGAGCAGTAATGCTCCCCTGGTAAACCCCTGGGCACCCCCAACTTTTCATACATACTGAGCAGTAATGCTCCCGTTAAACCCCTGGGCATCCCCAACTTTTCATACATACTGAGCGGTAATACACCCCTTTTAAACCCCTGAACACCCCCAACCTTTCATGCATACTGAGCAGTAATGCTCTCCTGATAAACCCCTGAACACCCCCAACCTTTCATGCATACTGAGCAGTGATGCTCTCCTGATAAACCCCTGAATATCCCCGAATTTCCCCCATTCCTTCAAAAGTGATGTGATCTTCAGTAAAGATGTAAATAAATTTTTTTAACAGTTTGAGGATTTTGTTCAAAAATATAATGAATTAGTTTCTTGATTCTACTTTGATAGTAAACAATAGAAAATTGATTTTTGTTGCTGTTGTGAGGAAAAATGAAGGTCGGTTGGGAAACTGTTTTGTTATAGGATTACCAAAAATGGTTGAATAGTTACTGGATTTTTCAATCTGATTAGGAATTGGTTTAATTAATATTCATAACTGTTCACTGTTAGCGACTCACGCTTGTTTCTGTGAATCTATTCCGTTAAAAGGTCATAGTTTAAGGATAATATGTAAAATTTTGTGGTGAAATGACTTTCTTTAGTAAAACTAAGAACACATATCCATATTTTGTTGTAACAAGGGAGCTTTGAAGATTACTGATAACTATTGACAACTACTGTATTTTTTGGTGAAAACAAGGGCTGAATAAAAGTTCCAAAGGGGAATTAAACTCCTGCGGCTCCAGCGTTGTTAATGAAGTATGATTGTGGTGCAGGTGTGTCGGTTGTTAATGAAGGATGACTGTGGTGCAGGTGTGTCGGTTGTTAATGAAGGATGATTGTGGTGCAGGTGTGTCGGTTGTTACTGAAGGATGATTGTGTTGCAGGTGTGTCGGTTGTTACTGAAGGATGGTTGTGGTGCAGGTGTGTCGGTTGTTACTGAAGGATGATTGTGTTGCAGGTGTGTCGGTTGTTAATGAAGGATGACTGTGGTGCAGGTGTGTCGGTTGTTAATGAAGGATGATTGTGGTGCAGGTGTGTCGGTTGTTAATGAAGGATGATTGTGGTGCAGGTGTTTCGGTTGTTACTGAAGGATGATTGTGGTGCAGGTGTGTCGGTTGTTACTGAAGGATGATTGTGTTGCAGGTGTGTCGGTTGTTACTGAAGGATGACTGTGGTGCAGGTGTGTCGGTTGTTAATGAAGGATGATTGTGGTGCAGGTGTGTCGGTTGTTAATGAAGGATGATTGTGGTGCAGGTGTGTCGGTTGTTAATGAAGGATGATTGTGGTGCAGGTGTGTCGGTTGTTACTGAAGGATGATTGTGGTGCAGGTGTGTCGGTTTGAGGACTGAGTCTGCTCTACATTAGGGCTAGCGCAATAGTTGCAGTTGAACGTAATTATGCCAGCCAACATGAAAGTATTCTGAAAAAAGATTTGAATAGACACGTTAGACCGGATAGTGAGTGAGCGTGAGGTGGCTGTGGGTAATCTTCATTTCAAACCAAGAATAAAATCCTTACTGGCAAGCAGAAAGAAAAAAATTAACCAACCAACCAACTACACACCCAAACAACTAGCCAGCCAACCAACCAAACAACCAGCCAGGCAAAAATGGACCAACTTGTCTAACTCTCTTCGTACTGCATCAGTCCAGTTACCTGTCTATAATACAGTAACAAGTGAATCACGCTGCAGTGGACTAAAACAAGCAGCTCCACCCTCCCGTTACAGTATTTATTTTATTTTATTTTATTTTTTTCAGTACAAAAGAAAGGGCACCACCTAGCGAAATGAAAAATGACTGCACCACATGGAGCGTTCAGATGGCAAAGTTTCAATACCCGATGTGAAATAACGTTATTTACTAAACTGTGGTGAAGTTATTACACATTTCGCTTGATAGCGCCCATGATACTTGGTTCCATTTGAAGTTGCCACTGAATGGGCAGTTGAAGCAATGAAAGCAAGAAAAAAATGAATATTTGCAAATTTCTTATTGCTGCAGTATGGGTAACTGTTGATATCGTTTTTGACAAATGTCCATTCAGATTGATAGTCTTAGACAGACCAGATAGTTGAGGATGTGGGGATTGATGTATAGCCATGGCGGAACATCAGACCAACTGGAGACAAGGGTGGACTCGGTTCGGAAATCAACCCGAAGTGGTGATGGTATTTCGATCAAGTGGTACCCGTTGTATAAGCACGACAACCAGAGCAATATCCCTCATAATCTCCAATTAAGCCCTGGCGATCATTAAAATTAACGAGCTCAGCCTTCAAGAGTAGCGATAGGTGTTAGCCACATTTCTCTGTTCCCTGGCCGAGCACTGATGAGCACCACTGTGTCAAGATTTTCTGAATTAAACAAGCTGCTAGGGAGCCCCAAAGTACAGCACTTCTTCCTTACATCACAAGCCATCTTCTTCAATCAAGACCACAGCACGTCCAGGTCAAAAGATAGAAATAACTTGAGTTCTGCCGCAGTACCAAGGTCACATACCAGGGGGCCCAAAATCGATCATGACCTTCGTCTTTCCATCACGTACCGACTTACCGAATGTCAGCATAATCCATTGAGAGGTTCTTGAGTTATGCTGACTACAAAAATCCGGAAACACAGACACTGAAACTATATCTATTGTTCATGGAGATGATAGATAAAACCATCTTCCTACCTCAGTCTATACTCACTGTGTGGACTAAGAAATTCATAGCTCAGAAAATTAAATGGCGGTGCCTAAACACGTGCTGAGTGAATGGACAACCAGGAACTATCGCTACTCTGTTTCATCTCAAACGTCAGAGAATCCTTCTTTAATATTGCAGAAAGAAAACGGCTGAACAATTATTATAATAAATCAGTTATCCACATACGTACATGGAAGGCCACTACAATCTACTCTTTCAGTAATTGTCGTTTCTCAAAACCAGAGCAAAAACATGAATCTAAACATGAATCTAACACTGAAAAATGCTTGTAAAAAGTGTCTTTTTAAGTCAGTTTGTCTGCAAATAACTGATCAAATTGGTGTGGCCTTAAGTTGTGATCCCTCTGTGGCTAGAACTCATCCAGACTTCCGGCTATACTGATTTACCTCCTTGGTTATCCGACATTCCTGGGGGGGGGGGGGGGGGGTGTCTGACTTTCCTATATCCACTCCATGAAGCTGTGTGTACCAAGGTACAGAACTTCCCCTCATGCTGATCTTTCAGGTCAGCATTATATATTTTTCATCTATCCAAGAACCAGCAAATCAAATTGGTGTGGCCTTATAAGGAAACTCACACTTCTGGCACAAGACAGTAGGAATGCAGCATCTCATATTTGCACACAAAAACCTCCGATTTTCATTTAAACCGACTTCAGTCGTCTGCGATGAAATGGGTTTACATTCTACACATTCAGTAACAATAGAAACCAAACACATTCAAAAGACACAAATGTGAACATGGGGCTATGTATTACTATACACCCAAAATAACAGGGATTCACAGCTATGTACACTATGGATAAGCCTTGTCATGTCTGCGTACATTTGTATTGTGTACAGTAAGGGCACCTTAACATTGCACCATCTCAACCCCCTGCTATACCATAAATAGATACGTATACAAAACACACATTATGTACAAAGTCCTCACATTACAGAATATGAAAGACACGTCTAATGTTATAATAACTGTGGTGCCTTCATGATTCACATTCAAAATGAACTGGCACTCTTCACTCTACATATCTTTCAACTTGTGCACCTTCACACTACAAATTTTGTGTAAACTGGTTCACCTTTATGATTGATACCTGTTGTAAATAAGCTGGTGTGCCTTTACACTTAACATATAATGTAAACTAGTGCACCTTCACACTACACATTTGGTGTAAACTAGTGCACCTTTACACTCCACATTTGGTGTAAACTGGTTCACCTTTATGATTGATACCTGCTGTACATAAGCTGGTGTGCCTTTACACTTAACATATAATGTAAACTGGTGCACCTTCACACTACAAATTTGGTGTAAACTGGTTCACCTTTATAGTTAATTGATACTTGTTGTACATATAAGCTGGTGTGCCTTTACACTTACATATGATGTAAACTGGTGCAACTTTACACTTGACATCAAAAGGAAACTGGTGCCCCTTCACACTTACAATTTGTCATTTGTTGACTGTTAACAAAAGGCTACAAATGCACCATATACTGTTAAAACAAATGAAAAAGTTAACATCCGCCCAATTTTCCAGGCTACTTAAGAAAATCTAATGGTGAGCGGCTCTATCCATGTTCTGTTCTCTGTTGGTTGAGGATCATTGCCCCTAACGCAGTTTCTTTGGGCGGAAACCTAAGGTAATACAGATACACAACTTTGAACACTTTGACTAAGGAAAGAGAGCAGAAATAAGAATGCAGCATTAGGACATATCTGGACTCGACTGGTTGTAAGAAGATAGGTGCACATTTTCTACAGTGCATTGTCATGCTCAAGTAACTAACGCCCTCTGGCAGTTCACAGTCAGACTGCAGCAGCTCAGCAGTCTTTGGTCCTAAGCATTTGGAGTGACGTCGTTGAGTAAGACTCTAACAAACACACGGTGCTGACACAAACATTCTGAACTGTGGTGACAATATTTACAAATCTCTGAGTCTGTTGAACTCACCTGTTCACTGACAGGAATTCTGAAAACCCCTTTGTAAATCTACACATTGTGCAGACAGGTACTCTAAAAACCCTTTGAGGGCCTTCCATGACATTTCCCGTTGGATCAGCCGCTGAGCGGGTCTTCGCGACAGTTGATCGCGTACAGAAGTCTCTCCGTCATCGTTTCCTGCGACGAGTACTGCGGCAGCTTGATCATGAACATGCACGTCTCCACCCGGATGTACCGCGAGTCTGGTGAACCTGAGGTTAGTGCAAAGGGCAAGGGTTAAAGGTGATCATGAACATGCACGTCTCCACCCGGATGTACCGCGAGTCTGGTGAACCTGAGGTCAGGGCAAAGGGCAAGGGTTAAAGGTGATCATGAACATGCATGTCTCGACCCGGATGTACCGTGAGTCTGGTGAACCTGAGGTCAGAGCAAAGGGCAAGGGTTAAAGGTGATCATGAACATGCACGTCTCCACTCAGACGTACTGCGAGTCTGGTGAACCTGAGGTCGGGGCAAAGGGCAAGGGTTAAAGGTGATCATGAACATGTACATGTAAGTCTCGACCCGGATGTACCGCAAGTCTGGTGAACCTGAGGTCGGGGCAAAGGGCAAGGGTTAAAGGTGACCATGAACATGTACATGTAAGTCTCGACCCGGATGTACCGCAAGTCTGGTGAACCTGAGGTCAGGGCAAAGGGCATGGGTTACAGGCCATAACCATAATCAGTTTAACCCCAGAAATATCTAATAACAACATTTCAATATTAGTTCCATGTTTTACATGTCATTTGAACTGTGCTTACTCTACATCAACTTCTGTCAAAGTTCTCATTTCTTGTGATTCTCCAGTATCTAAGCGTCCAAACCTAACCCACACAGACCTCTTTACAGCTTAAAACACACACTAACCTACATCAGATTCTACAGCTTAAAACACACACTAACCTACATCAGATTCTACAGCTTAAAACACACACTAACCTACATCAGATTCTACAGCTTAAAACACACACTAACCTACATCAGATTCTACAGCTTAAAACACACACTAACCTACATCAGATTCTACAGCTTAAAACACACACTAACCTACATCAGATTCTACAGCTTAAAACACACACTAACCTACATCAGATTCTACAGCTTAAAACACACACTAACCTACATCAGATTCTACAGCTTAAAACACACACTAACCTACATCAGATTCTACAGCTTAAAACACAGGGAGTTGCTGACCTGGTCCGTCGGGAGGGGCGATCTTCATGGGGTAGGGCGGGACGTGGGCGGTGTCGGGGCCGCCGTCCTTACAGGGGCACGTGCACGGGATCCGCTCCTGGTTACACGCAAACTTCACAAACTTGCGCAGCTGATCCTGCGAGAAACTCTCCAGCGAGCTCCAGAAGAACTCGATGTGCGTGTCCGTCTCCATTAGACCCACCTGGTACATGGTGTGGGACTGGAACACAACAGAGTTATACATGTTAACTACAGGTTCCTCTGTAGCTCAGGGGCATGGTCAGGTTCAGTACATGTACAGGGTCAGGATTATGCACAGGGAAGTCCAGAAGAACTCGATGTGTGTGTCCGTCTCCATCAAACCCACCTGGTACATGGTGTGGGACTGGAACACAATGTAGTTATGTATGTTAACTACAGGCACCTCTGTAACACTGGGGCATGATTATGCACAGGGAAGTCCAGAAGAACTCCATGTGTGTGTCCGTCTCCATCAGACCCACCTGGTACATGGTGTGGGACTGAAACACAATGGAGGTCAACATTGTCAACACACGTACAGGCCTGGGTCATGGTTCGCAATGGGGTCATAGTTTAACACAGGGTCATTGTTGAACACAGGGTCATGGTTGAACACAGGGTCATAGTTCAACACGGGGTCATGACTTGACATGGTCATCGTTTAACACAGTGTTAGGTTGCAGCATGGAGTCATTGTTCTACACAGGGTCAAGGTTGAATGAGACGTACCCTGAGGAAGGCAAGGTCGACGTGTGGCAGCCCGCAGGTCCGCAGCTCCAGGTCACCTGGGGTCAGGATGTGGAGGATCTGGACCGGCACGATGGTGGCCAGGCCGGCGGCGATGGGAGCCATCCTATTGGAGCAGCTCAGCTCCTCCAGCCGGAGCGCTCGGATGGACGACAGGTACTCCACACGGTTCTCCCACCTACAGGAGGGGAGGGGGGCAAGGTTAGAGGTCAGCTACTCCACACGGTTCTCCCACCTACAGGAGGGGAGGGGGGCAAGGTTAGAGGTCAGGTACTCCACACGGTTCTCCCACCTACAGGAGGGGAGGGACAAGGTTAGAGGTCAGGTACTCCACACGGTTCTCCCACCTACAGGAGGGGAGGGGCAAGGTTAGAGGTCAGGTACTCCACACGGTTCTCCCACCTACAGGAGGGGAGGGGCAAGGTTAGAGGTCAGGTACTCCACACGGTTCTCCCACCTACAGGAGGGGAGGGGGGCAAGGTTAGGGCACAATCCGGACAGGCACAATACCAAGGACAGCTCTGATCGGGGCCTTGTTAGAATCAAGGGACTAGAAAATGTTGTAATCTAATACAATTAATGTTTTTACTTTTAATAAGGATCTTTAGGTATTGGATCAGAGTTAATCACCTGAACGTTTCATAATTACAAGCCATGAGAATATGTCGTAAGAACACTATTTTGTAGATATAGATGCATCAATACTTACGAGAGCATCCTGTTCCTGCCTCCGGCACACAGCTCCACATCCTCCCCCGTCACGCTGCTGAAGGTGAAGGAGCACAGGGGGTGCTCGCCCCCCTCCCCCTCCTGCAGCTGGGCAGGGCAGACGTCTGCACACATTGTCCAGAAATCACTCTCTGTCTCAGCCTAAAGAAACACAAGGTCATGTATACAAGGTCACACTAACACATTTCGCCCCCCTCCCCCTCCTGCAGCTGGGCGGGACAAACGTCTGCACACACCGTCCAGAAATCACTCTCCGTCTCAGCCTACACAAACACAAGGTCATGTACAAGGTCACACTCCTGAAGTCAAGCTGCTCGCCCCCCTCCCCCTCCTGCAGCTGGGCAGGACAAACGTCCGCACACACGGCCCAGAAATCACTTTATGTCTCAGCGTACAGAACACACAAGGTCGTGTACAAGGTCACATAAGGCCTAGAAAAAAAAATGTTGTGTTTCCGGTTACCCGACCGACCCTAGCAAAACCCCCCGACCCTAGCCTTTTTTTGTTGTGTAGGCCGAAATTTAGGGTCTTTTCTTTGTATTTTTGCAAAAAAAACTAGGAAAAAATTGGACTTGGCAGAAGTTTTGATAGCCGAGCGGCGTCGCTACTCCCGACCGCTACTCACGTAATCTGTCGAGAAATCAGAAAATCGAGATACACATTTTTGGCTTTGCATAGTTTGTAGTTACGGGCGTCGGGCGGCCGTCTATCGTCGGAAAATCACTCTTTTGTTTCTTGCTATTGTTGTGCTTGCAAACAATCGATATCTGTGCTTTTGACATACGTTGATCTCATTGAAAACCCGTTTTTTTTCAAATCTCAATGAAAGAATACCAGCAAAAATATGTGAAGACTTTACGTATTTGAGTCCGAGCATTTGAGCCACTACGCTGTGATTTGCCGTCATTTGTAGCCATTTTCGGCAGAGAATCTATTCTTTTAACTCTTTTCCCGTGAAAATTTTGCTTAGGTAGGGTAGATGAATCGTATTTTACGCTGAAACAAAACTTAGCGGCGACTGCCAGAGCCGCCATCTTTCTTGCTCAATGATATGCGTGTTTCTAAGCCCTGATTGGTTGGCGTCATGAAATGATGGGCTCTAATTGGCTGACTGCAGGATGACCAAATGGTGGGAATTCCCCCACACAGTTCTGGCATCTGGTCATTGTAGATCGCATTTGTGACGATTGAAGTAGTTTTGTAGCGACCTTCCTAACATTATTGATTTTGAAAAATTAACCAAGCATTTTCTGATGGTAAAATTCTGTTAATTTCCCTTCCCAACCAGGCGGCATTGGACGAGGTTTGGTGGGAAATTGTGGTATATGTTTACTAATAAATGTAGTATAAAATGAGTTATGCTAATACAGGTTTGCTATGATAGCAAGACCAGTTTAAGTTTTTTAGTTTTTTTTTAATTGTTTGTATTCATAGTGCACTATACTTCTATATTTCAAATTCATTACATTTTATTGTATGAATAGTTTTTTCTACCTAAGTTTTTAAAATGTTGAATATGAGATGACAGTGAGAAAGCAACTGGACGTAGATTTGATGTCAAGAAAAAAAAAAGTGAATCCCTACCTACCGACCCTAATTTTTTCAGGACCGTAACAGGAAACACAACATTTTTTTTCCTTGGCCTTAGTATAGAAGTTACAACGTTCGCCCCCCTCCCCCTCCAGTAGCTGGGCAGTACACAAGTGTGTGAGTGTGTTTGTTTTGTGTGACACCATTTTTATTGCCTGCGTGGGTACGTTGTGCATGTTTGCGTGTGCATATGTGGGTATGTGAGTGCGTGTGTGAGCGTGTGTGTGTGTTTGTGTGCACGTGTGTGTGTGTATGCACATGTATGTGTGCAGGTACATTACCTCAGCCAGCCTTGTGATGTAGTTATACGTCAGGATGTCGTGTTGTATGTGTGTGTGTGTGCGTGTGCGTGCGTGCGTGTGTGTGCACGTGTGCATGTATGTATTACCTCAGCCAGCCGGGTGATGTACTTATACCTCAGGATGTTGTGTTGTGTGTGCCTGTTTGTGTGTGTGTCCGCGTGTTTATGTGTGTGCATTACCTCAGCCAGCCTGGTGATGTAGTTGTACGTCAGGATGTCGTGTTGTACGTGTGTGTGTGTCTGTGGATGTGTGTTTGTGTGTGTGTGTGTGTGTGTGTGCGTGAGTCTGTGTCCGCGTGTTTATGAGTGTGCATTACCTCAGCCAGCCTGGTGATGTAGTTATACGTCAGGATGTCGGCCTCCCGCAAATCGTCCTCATCGAGCGGCAGCCCCACCAGACCCTTCCAGAACGGGGTAAGCAGGTCAAGGGGGAGGGGCACGTCCGCTCGCACGGCAACGGCCAACAGCTACAGATCAACACATGGACATTATCAGTACAGCAATGCCCAACAACTATGGGTCACACATGGTCAGAACATGAACAGGAGGGGAACAGCAGGCCCCAGGGAAGGACACAATATTAGTTATAGAAACACACGGCAATGATCATGTGTGTTCGACATCATCTTTATTGCACAAGACACACATTTAAAATCAACAACGTACAACATACAAGATGAGTGATTTAAAAACCTAGGCCGACCCCTTAATCAGTAGAATCTGGAGGGCGCAAGATAAAAGTTGCGTGCATCTGCCTTGCACAAGGTGTTTGCTGTATTGCACTAACATGATAATATGCATAGTTGTTGATACATAATCATAAATGTTCTAAAAAGTAAATACTAGTAGACCCTACTGCTATCAGAAAGTATAATGGGTTCCTATAACTTGGTAGAGGCTCTCCTTAATATGAGAACAGCTCATATCCACTTCTAAGCATCAAAACCACATATTTCTGGCCAGAACAGACAGGGAATAAAAGAGGGATCTATTTTACCTGTCCTAAAAACTCCAGGAGTTTTTCCTCCCCGTAAGTGAGTGGTCCTGGTCTGAGGATGTATTTCCCCTGTAAAACAGAAAAATACATCATTTATCACATCAACTGTATCAATCAATGTTCCAAAGTACACATTCTTAACAATGAAGACAGTCCCTGACACTGCATCTTCAACACTAAGGTCTTAAACAAACCAGCACTTAAACTTAACACAGACTAACCTACATGTTGTATGTGGGGGTTTACACAATTGGACTTGTCTAACTCGACTAACCTCGTTCCTATTGGCTGTTGCCGAGGGACAAAAGTCTAACCTTGTTCCTATTGGCTGTTGCCGAGGAACAGACTAACCTTGTTCCTATTGGCTGTTGCCGAGGGACACAGCATGAGGAGGTTGAGGATTGGTCCCTGCAGTTCCTTGCACACCTGCCAGAGGAAGTGCCGGAACGAGCCACCTGGGGAAACATTAATCCACATTATGATATACATGTTTCTGCAAAATGTAAATCATAAGAGTTTGAAGCGAATCTTCCTGTACATGAATTTGTAAAACATACAAACTACATAAAAGTCATCACATTACAGTACTATTAACATTCTACATCTCATCAAGACTTAGTCGACTAATTCACATACATAGGAAGCTCTTGCCCAAACTTAGACTTACTAGCGGATTAAACACTATAAGGAAATGGTAATGGTAGTTCATTACTTATGAAGACAACCGTTTGATTAACAATACATCCCCGAGAATAAGTAGCCTCTTCCTTTGACCCCATGACCTGGACTGTCATATCAGATTGAAGACTAGTTCGATCTCCTGGGTCTCTAGACTACACTTTCATTGACCTTTTAAGAGACCCCATAGTCCCACTCACTTCCTGCCTCACTACTGACAGTGTATTCAGATAATAGACAGAAACCAACCCAAACAAACAGACCCGTAAACAATAACTTCAATTCCACGAAGGTAACGAGCATAACCAGCGAAAGCCTAGTATCAAGACATAAACAGAGGCAAACAGGTCCACTCACTTGTCCCGTGGACCTCCTCTCCCGTGAACCTGACGTTGAAGGCGTAGGTCGGGTCGCCGCCGCTCGCCAGCTTCACGCAGAGCTGGGAGGACGGCACGATGCTGAGCTGCCGCGCCGCCTGGCAGAACTGAGTCCCCATCGCTGTCACAGCCTCGCCTGCGGAGAGATCAGGATTAAAGGGGATTAACTGTGGATTAACTGTGGATTAACAGTCCCAGAGCGGGGAGGACGGCACGATGCTGAGCTGCCGCGCCGCCTGGCAGAACTGCGTCCCCATCGCTGTCACCGCCTCGCCTGCAGAGAGATCAGGATTAAAGGGGATTAACTGTGGATTATCTGTGGATTAACATCCCCAGAGCTGGGAGGACGGCACGATGCTGAGCTGCCGCACCGCCTGGCAGAACTGCGTCCCCATCGCTGTCACCGCCTCGCCTGCAGAGAGATCAGGATTAAAGGGGATTAACTGTGGATTAACATCCCCAGAGCTGGGAGGACGGCACGATGCTGAGCTGCCGCGCCGCCTGGCAGAACTGCGTCCCCATCGCTGTCACCGCCTCGCCTGCGGAGAGATCAGGATTAAAGGGGATTAAAGGGGATTAACTGTGGATTAACATCCCCAGAGCTGGGAGGACGGCACGATGCTGAGCTGCCGCGCCGCCTGGCAGAACTGCGTCCCCATCGCTGTCACCGCCTCGCCTGCGGAGAGATCAGGATTAAAGGGGATTAAAGGGGATTAACTGTGGATTAACATCCCCAGAGCTAGGAGGACGGCACGATGCTGAGCTGCCGCGCCGCCTGGCAGAACTGCGTCCCCATCGCTGTCACCGCCTCGCCTGCGGAGAGATCAGGATTAAAGGGGATTAAAGGGGATTAACTGTGGATTAACATCCCCAGAGCTGGGAGGACGGCACGATGCTGAGCTGCCGCGCCGCCTGGCAGAACTGCGTCCCCATCGCTGTCACCGCCTCGCCTGCGGAGAGATCAGGATTAAAGGGGATTAACTGTGGATTATCTGTGGATTAACATCCCCAGAGCTGGGAGGACGGCACGATGCTGAGCTGCCGCGCCGCCTGGCAGAACTGCGTCCCCATCGCTGTCACCGCCTCGCCTGCAGAGAGATCAGGATTAACTGTGGATTAACTGTGGATTATCTGTGGATTAACATTCCCAGAGCTGGGAGGACGGCACGATGCTGAGCTGCCGCGCCGCCTGGCAGAACTGCGTCCCCATCGCTGTCACCGCCTCGTCTGCGGAGAGATCAGGATTAAAGGGGATTAACTGTGGATTAACTGTGGATTAACTGTGGATTAACTGTGGATTAACTGTGGATTAACTGTGGATTAACATCCCCAGAGCTGGGAGGACGGCACGATGCTGAGCTGCCGCGCCGCCTGGCAGAACTGCGTCCCCATCGCTGTCACCGCCTCGCCTGCGGAGAGATCAGGATTAAAGGGGATTAACTGTGGATTAACTGTGGATTAACTGTGGATTAACTGTGGATTAACATCCCCAGAGCTGGGAGGACGGCACGATGCTGAGCTCCCGCGCCGCCTGGCAGAACTGAGTCCCCATCGCTGTCACCGCCTCGCCTGCGGAGAGATCAGGATTAAAGGGGATTAACTGTGGATTAACTGTGGATTAACATCCCCAGAGCTGGGAGGACGGCACGATGCTGAGCTGCCGCGCCGCCTGGCAGAACTGCGTCCCCATCGCTGTCACCGCCTCGTCTGCGGAGAGATCAGGATTAAACTGGATTAACTGTGGATTAACTGTGGATTAACTGTGGATTAACATTCCCAGAGCTGGGAGGACGGCACGATGCTGAGCTGCCGCGCCGCCTGGCAGAACTGAGTCCCCATCGCTGTCACCGCCTCGCCTGCGGAGGGATCAGGATTAAACTGGATTAACTGTGGATTAACTGTGGATTAACTGTGGATTAACATCCCCAGAGCTGGGAGGACGGCACGATGCTGAGCTGCCGCGCCGCCTGGCAGAACTGAGTCCCCATCGCTGTCACCGCCTCGCCTGCGGAGGGATCAGGATTAAACTGGCTTAACTGTGGATTAACTGTGGATTAACTGTGGATTAACATCCCCAGAGCTGGGAGGACGGCACGATGCTGAGCTGCCGCGCCGCCTGGCAGAACTGCGTCCCCATCGCCGTCACCGCCTCGCCTGCGGAGGGATCAGGATTAAACTGGATTAACTGTGGATTAACTGTGGATTAACTGTGGATTAACATCCCCAGAGCTGGGAGGACGGCACGATGCTGAGCTGCCGCGCCGCCTGGCAGAACTGCGTCCCCATCGCCGTCACCGCCTCGCCTGCAGAGAGATCAGGATTAAACTGGATTAACTGTGGATTAACTGTGGATAAACAGTTCCCAGAGCTGGTGAGATTCGAGCCACAGTCCAGTCCAGTCAATTTCTTACAGCAAGTTTGTTGGTTCGTACTCAAGATATTTTTAGTAAAAATTCAGCAAGAGTTCACTATGAAGCAGAGGGCTGGGAGGAAAACTTATATTCACTCCATGAAACTGTGTTTACCAAGGTATAGACTTTCTCTCAGACTCTGTTTTCATATGAATTTTGTAGTATAGCATGCACAGTGCACATGTGTCTCTAAATCTGAAAACCAAGAAATCAAATTTTGTGGCAATATTTTCACTGTTTTGTTTACATGTAAACAGGAGAGTGAGTGAGTGAGTGAGTGAGTGAGTGAGTGAGTGAGTGAGTGAGTGTACACATGTATGTATGAACGGGGTTCTATATATATATTCAACAACAAATGCATGACTCCTGACCTCCAACAATCTCCAGGGGGTCGAGCGTGATCTCGGGCGCGGCCTGGCTCGGGTTACGCTGCGCCGTGGCGTTCAGGATGCTGTTCATCACAACCACCTGCAGGGTAAACAACAAAATAAACTTGTAAACAAGGCGGCAGGGTGGTCTTGTGTAACAGAATGTAAAGTTTCTGGGTTCAAATCCGTGGCAGGCCCCAATGTTGTGCCCGTTGACATGTATTTCTATCTCCCTACAAGAGGACCTAGTTGCCTGAATGTTAGAGCTGTACAATCCTTTCCATGAATAGCTGGATAAGATGTTAAATGGATGTCACGTATTTCAGGAGAGACTTGAGCAGAACCCACCACACTTATCAAAAAGAGTCGGGGTCCTTTCCGGTCTGAGCGGATCAACCTTACAGTCTCCTCTCTAGGTTGACATTGATCTTGAGATAGTAATAATAGTCATCTGTCAATCCTTCCACAAATGCAGTAAATCTCAAAAATGAATAACAAACAAAAATCGGACCTTGGTGTCGTAGAACATGAGTCTCCTGGCTCGGGACAGCAGCGCCGCCGTGCTGTTGGGGTAGGTACTGCAGGGTCGGAGGTCAACCAGCGGCAGGAAGAACGTCTCCAAGGTGTTGTTCAAGGACAGCAGAAGGGCAAACCTCAGTCTCAGACTCTCCACAGGGACTCCTTAAAGAAACAGAAGCATCTTAGATACAAGTAACCAAACAAGTGTGCCAACAGAAATACATGGTTTGCACATAGGACATGGTTCACACCAGAGTTGCTGTATAATCCCTTCCAAGAATAGCTTGATCAGGGCGGTATGTCTAAATAATAATTCATTTGTGACCTTGTAGACAGGAGTACGCAGGACTTGCGAGCTCTGCCTCCCGTATGTACAGTTTGTGTGGATGGCGCCTGGGCCTAATGTGTAGCATAAGAACCCCTAACTGCTGATCTGTGGCACTAGAACCGCTGACTGCTGTGTGGGATTAGAACCCCTGACTACCTATCTGTGGGACTAGAACCCCTAACTGCTGTACCCACCTTGTAAGCAGGAGTATGCAGGACTAGCGAGCTCAGCCTCCCGTATGTACAGCTCATGTGGATGTAGCCTGTGATCCATGGGACTAGAACCCCTGACTGCTGTATCCACCTTGTAAGCAGGAGTATGCAGGACTAGCGAGCTCGGCCTCCCGTATGTACAGCTCGTGTGGATGGAGCCTGGGCCTGATGTGTAGGACTAGAACCCCTAACTACCGTACCTATCTATGAGACTAGAACCCCTGACTGCTGTACCCACCTTGTAGACAGGAGTATGCAGGACTAGCGAACTCGGCCTCCCGTATGTACAGCTCGTGTGGATGCAGCCTGTGACCTATGAGACTAGAACCCCTGACTGCTGTACCCACCTTGTAAGCAGGAGTACGCAGGACTAGCGAGCTCGGCCTCCCGTATGTACAGCTCGTGCGGATGCAGCCTGTGATCTATGAGAGTAGAACCCCTGACTGCTGTACCCACCTTGTAAGCAGGAGTACGCAGGACTAGCGAGCTCGGCCTCCCGTACGTACAGCTCGTGTGGATGTAGCCTGTGATCTATGAGACTAGAACCCCTGACTGCTGTACCCACCTTGTAGACAGGAGTAGGCAGGACTAGCGAGCTCGGCCTCCCGTATGTACAGCTCGTGCGGATGTAGCCTGTGACCTATGAGACTAGAACCCCTGACTGCTGTACCCACCTTGTAAGCAGGAGTATGGAGGACTAGCGAGCTCGGCCTCCCGTATGTACAGCTCGTGTGGATGTAGCCTGTGATCTATGAGACTAGAACCCCTGACTGCTGACCTATGAGACTAGAACCCCTGACTGCTGTACCCACCTTGTAAGCAGGAGTATGGAGGACTAGCGAGCTCGGCCTCCCGTATGTACAGCTCGTGTGGATGTAGCCTGTGATCTATGAGACTAGAACCCCTAACTGCTGTACCCACCTTGTAGACAGGAGTAGGCAGGACTAGCGAGCTCGGCCTCCCGTATGTACAGCTCGTGTGGATGTAGCCTGTGATCTATGAGACTAGAACCCCTAACTGCTGTACCCACCTTGTAGACAGGAGTAGGCAGGACTAGCGAGCTCGGCCTCCCGTATGTACAGCTCGTGTGGATGTAGCCTGTGATCTATGAGACTAGAACCCCTAACTGCTGTACCCACCTTGTAGACAGGAGTAGGCAGGACTAGCGAGCTCGGCCTCCCGTATGTACAGCTCGTGCGGATGTAGCCTGTGACCTATGAGACTAGAACTCCTGACTGCTGTACCCACCTTGTAAGCAGGAGTATGGAGGACTAGCGAGCTCGGCCTCCCGTATGTACAGCTCGTGTGGATGTAGCCTGTGATCTATGAGACTAGAACCCCTGACTGCTGTACCCACCTTGTAAGCAGGAGTTCGCAGGACTAGCGAGCTCGGCCTCCCGTATGTACAGCTCGTGCGGATGAAGCCTGCGATCTATGAGACTAGAACCCCTGACTGCTGTACCCACCTTGTAAGCAGGAGTAGGCAGGACTAGCGAGCTCGGCCTCCCGTATGTACAGCTCGTGTGGATGTAGCCTGTGACCTATGAGACTAGAACCCCTGACTGCTGTACCCACCTTGTAGACAGGAGTAGGCAGGACTAGCGAGCTCGGCCTCCCGTATGTACAGCTCGTGCGGATGCAGCCTGTGATCTATGAGACTAGAACCCCTGACTGCTGTACCCACCTTGTAGACAGGAGTACGCAGGACTAGCGAGCTCGGCCTCCCATATGTACAGCTCGTGTGGATGCAGCCTGCGATCTATGAGACTAGAACCCCTGACTGCTGACCTATGAGACTAGAACCCCTGACTGCTGTACCCACCTTGCAGACAGGAGTAGGCAGGACTAGCGAGCTCGGCCTCCCGTATGTACAGCTCGTGCGGATGCAGCCTCGCGGCGCTGATGGCAAGATGGCGGCACAGCGCGTTGACGTAGTCGACCAGCGCGCAGTCCATCTGCAGGCTCCACTGCTTACTGGTCTGGACCGCGTGGGCCGTGTCCACACACGCACATCTGGGGAGGGACCAGGTACAGATTATTTGTATTTTTATTTGGCTTGTCCTTGGCTTAAGGACAATGTTCCTGCATCTGAACAATTTGATAATTCAAAAGCAACTTGTGGTCACCATAATGACAGACCAGGCCTACTGGCTAGATTAAAAGACAAACATATCCAGTAAAATCTAACTACAGAGCCAATATATAGAAAATATATGTTTATGGATTTATCAGGACTTCAAACAATGTAATCTGTGTCTTTGTTATACTTTGTCTGACCCTTATGGCATTCAGTTCTTCATGAATAGATAAAGACTCAAAGAAACAAACAAATAGACAAAAAAACAAAGCCCACCTGTCGAAGTGCAGGTCGTACCCGCAGGCGAGGATGGCCTTCCACACGGAGCGAGCGTCCTGTTTCGTCTTGTGAAACAAACAAACAAACAAACAAACAAACAAACAAAGCCCACCTGTCGAAGTGCAGGTCGTACCCGCAGGCGAGGATGGCCTTCCACACGGAGCGAGCGTCCTGTTTTGTCTTGTCGGCGACGAACATCAGGAACCCCTCCAGCGTGAGGTACCTGTCCTCAGGTGCGTCCCGCTTCGCCCCCTCCTCTGCCAGGTGGTCCTTACCCGGCTTAGCTGGCTTCTCCTGCTGCTTAGACTTGCCTTTCTTCTCACCTGGGCTTTGTCTGAAACACCCAGGTAGGAAAACAATGAGATACATGTAAATTGTCTGATTCAGTGTTTTGTGCAATCCATAATATTATGTAGTACATGTGAACAACACTAGTCTTCCTGCAGGAAGTCCTTAAGCCATAACAAACATTTACATCAACAAATATACACGTTACATATCTAAACTTATCTGTAACAAAAAAGTGTAATCCTTGTGCTCCACTGTCTGTGTTCTGACATTGTGCAAATTGTAAGCAAGATTACATTTTATTGCTTTTGAAAAAAAGTCAACTTTTTAATTATAGAAATCTATTTCAGCAGGCAAGTCACAAAACATTATCATGTACAATATATGCCTCAGTGGACAGCACTTTTCTTGAGTTTTCATACTTCCTATAGTCACACTCATACATTGTCCTTAAAATAGAACTGAGAACTTTTTAATATTTCAAAGTGTTGAGTTTAAGACAAAAAAGACTCCTGCTCACTTTTGAACTACGGCCTTTGCCCCCGTGACCTCCACCAGCGCCAGCTTCTCCTTGCTGGGTTTCTGCGCGACCTTCTTGCCCGAAGGTTTCCCGTTCCCGAGCTTCGGCCCCTTCCAAGGCTTTTCCGACTCCTTTAGCTTTGGTTTGGGCACACCGTATCTTCTTAGCACCTGGACAACAACAAACAACAAACAAACAAAAAGTTTATTCCACGGCTTCTCTGACTTAGTTTCACTGCAGGTTTGGGCACGCCGTATCTTCTTAGCACCTGGACAACAACAAACAACAAATTTGCATAACCTGACATCACAGAAGAAGTGGATTGTTCCTTCCTTGACAAGGACTGGAGTTGGACAGTCAATAATTTGGGTATGACGATTGTCCAGAGTTTACATTACACATAAACACATACATACACAAACACACAGTCATACTGACACACACACACACACACACACACACACACACACACACACACACACACACAAAGGAAATGAAGGAATTTATATCATGACTCTCACCTGAGAAACCTGCTCCATGAAGGACTTCTTTGGTCCCTTGATGTTTGTGAAGAAGAGTTAGGGTTAGTGTGAGAACTCCTCACCTGTGAAACTTGCTCCATGAACGACTTCTTTGGTCCCTTGATGTTTGTGAAGAAGGCGTGCAGGTGGTTCATGGGAGTCTGCATGGAGATCTGCTCCTTCCCAAGATGCACCACCTCGAGCTGCTCGAGTTCGGGCGACTCCAGGCTGAAGGCGTGCTCCGACACCACGCAGCTGTGGAAGATCTCCGTGATGACGTCCTGAGCCTTCTGGGTCAGACCGCTGGGCGTGGCTGTCAACAGGATCAGGGAATGTTAGTCAAGTGGAAAGGAGAATATCTCAGTACTGTGTTACATCATTTACTGAAGCAGCATAAAGGCTAGAAGAATCAGACATTGGGAATAAGATAAGGAGGGATCTATTCTAATTCTGCAGTCCTAAGAATATCTTGAATCTTAGATATGAAACTGGAAAACAATTATAACATCACGGTAAATGCATAAGCCAACATGTTGCAACAGCAAAAGAAACTGGACCAAGCCTTGTGCCAGGTCTGTCACAACACAATATAATTTAAAAAAAAAGGATGTGTCCCACCCCACGACATCTATACTTCTCTACCAAAGGTCTACAATTTTAAACAAAGGTTAAATCCAGTGTCTCTCTCTTCCTTCTCTCTCTCTCTCTGTATCTCTTTGTCTCTCTCTCGGTCTCTCTCTCGGTCTCTATTTCTTTCTCTCTCTCTCTCCCTGTGTCTCTCTTTGTCTATGTCTCTCTCTGTCTCTCTCTGTGATGCATACACATCTATTTGGTACTTGTAACTTACAATAGATAGAAAAATAATTTCCTGACCTTTGGAGAGGACCTTGCTCTTGAGGTAGTCCCCGAGCGCGGGGCCGCCCTGCGGGTCGGACAGCAGGTTGAGATTGACGGGGCTGACGGACAGCATGTCCTCCGTTGTCACGTCGATGAGCTCCTCCGTATCGTAGCTCACCACGCCCACGATCGCCCGGCTCGACAGCAGCGCCGAACGCACGTCGTCCATCTTGCTCTTCGAGCGGATCTCCACCACCGCGTAGCCCTGCAAGTTCATGTTCAATTTTATTGTAGAATCAAAATGGCAGAAATACACTCTGATACATCTGAATTGTGTGGATTTTTTAGAAGATTATTACAAAATACTGTACACATGAAATATTTTGTGTATTGTAATGTATCCAGGGAACCTGAAAACAGGTCAGACCTGAGTGTATCCACTAGTAGAATAAATAAATGAAAATGAATTGGTACCTTGATGCAGGGGGTGCCCAGTGGGGAGGGGGGCGGTCCTTCGGGGGGTTGTTCTGCCATGGGGCTGTCCTGTTCCGGGGAGGCTAGTGGGGCGGGGAGGGTGTCGCTGTCCAAGGTGCTGACCAGCAGCTGCTGGGTCTCCAAATCCACAGCTGCGCTTGCTGCATCTCCCACACTCGCAGCCTCTTCCAGACCCACCTGTAATCAGTATGTTTCATTTTATGTTTTGTTCTTATGATCATTTTTGATTGCACTTCTTTATACATTCATGCTCAGTTCATTTAAGTTGTCTACATTCTTGTTACTTATCATACTTTTGGCTTTCTTTTGGCACACAATACCCAGATTATGTTTCCGTTATCTATTATGTTGACCTCTGACTTTTCCTGCTCACTTTTAAGTTCACTACATTTAATTTGTAAAATTTTCTGTTTAATGATTGTATTAGCTTTTGTTATCTATATAAATATGAAAAGGGGGGTATAACCCCGTCATAGCGAAAGCACGTCGACTGATGATGATGAGTATAGTGTTTCTCTATGTAACACATCTCAATAAAACAAACAAACCTCGACTTCTCCCCCTTCCAAAGGCCCGACCTCCTGCTGCACTTCCGCAGACGTCTCCTCTAAGGAGCTTAGGGGAACAGCGGGCGGCACGGGGAGGTCCTCCTTGTCTTGCAGCGGCACGAACACCTCGTCTCGGAACAGCCCTCCGTACATGTTACACGCCTGGAAATGTATGATTGTCTGTAGTTAGTTTCACAGCGTTTTACTTACCATTCAAACATTTTAAAGGATCTTACAATAAAACAGTTACTCAAGCAACAGGATAGACTTTGGAAATGGTCAGATGCTTCAGGCAGTGGATGCTACCGGAAACATCTAACGATTTCCAAAATCGATGCAGTTGGTTGAATGTCTGTTTGATTGGGTATCTTATAACCTGCATGTCTAACCTTCATTGACATAAGGTTTGAATCTATTAATGCCATGTGACCTCAAGGCTAGATTTCAACGTTAGCTGTTTTTCAAATACAGCTTTGTGGCTTACCTATAGTCAAGACCACAACTCAGCCTTGTGCAGCTCGTGATTTTTACCAATTAACCATTTCTACATAGCACACCTTCCTGATGGCCTCCCTGACTGTGCTCTGCTCCAGGTGCATGGGGATGCCTGAGATAACCAGCAGGCAGGAGTGGGCCTTCATTACAGTAACTATACAGTAACTATACAGTGACTACAACAGTAACTACAGTAACAACAGTTATGTAACAGAACCCACCTTCCTGATGGCCTCCCTGACTGTGGCCTGCTCCAGATGCATGGGGATGCCTGAGATAACCAGCAGGCGCGAGTGGGCCTTCATTACAGTAACTATACAGTAACTATACAGTGACTACAACAGTAACTACAGTAACAACAGTTATGTAACATAACTCACCTTCCTGATGGCCTCCCTGACGGTGGCCTGCTCCAGATGCATGGGGATCTCTGAGATCACCAGCAGACGCGAGTGGACAGTCATTACAGTAACTATACAGTAACTACAGTAACTATACAGTAACTAACAGTAACAGAACCCACCTTCCTGATGGCCTCCCTGACGGTGGCCTGCTCCAGATGCATGGGGATGCCTGAGATCACCAGCAGGCGGGAGTGGGCAGTCATTACAGTAACTATACAGTAACTACACAGTAGCTACAGTAACTACAGTAACAACAGTAACTATACAGTAACTACAGTAACATAACCCACCTTCCTGATGGCCTCCCTGACGGTGCTCTGCTCCAGATGCATGGGGATGCCTGAGATCACCAGCAGGCGGGAGTGGGCCGTCGGCACGGTCAGGGTCTGGCAAGCGTCGGCTACGGCGTCGTTTGTTACTGTCTCCCCCTGGGGATCCCTGGAGAAGAGGAATAAATAACCTTCATTGTGCATCATCATCATTCACGGTTATCAATTTTAAAGAACTATAAAATCTTATTTATGACTGACAGAAAAGACGATAGAGCTTTGCATGCTAATACTCTAGGACAGCACACTTCTTTGGCAGTCCAGTCTCGGGAGACTATCTGTGCGCCTCTGGAGTTCTCATGTGACTTCTGATGTGGCTTCGGATGTGGCTTTAGCACACTAGTATATTTGATAACAGTATGCGCCTTCAGGAATGTATAACATTATCTTGTTTTAACATAATATTATACAAAATATATTTCCACCAGAGGGTACATAATTCTGCTGCTCTTAAAAGATACGTTCAATCAGATCTCCATCCCAACGTCCTCCAGTATAATGCACTGAATATCTAAACTGAGGGTGCTTCAATAGAGATCTCTCAAACACACTGTCGCGGATTTATGTAACCTGGAGGACTAATGTTTAGGGAGGTTATAATACCTGAAGGCGAGGTAGCGGAGGATGAGGGACATGGTACATACCTGAAGGCGAGGTAGCGGAGGATGAGGGACATGGTGACCGCCCGGTGGAACCACAGCATCTCCTCCGGCTTGCTGCCCATAGAGACGCCCCCTTCTGACTCAGAGTGGAGCTGCGGCTTCATGCCGTGCTTCCCGCCCATCGCCCCGCGGTCGCGCTCCCGTCTGGCACGGATCTTTTTCCTCTTGGCGCCGAGCATGGGGCTGGGGGGCGAGGCCGCGGGGTACGGGTACGGCGCGCCCGACGGGGACGATGTCACTGGGCTGGAGGAAGAGGATGCTGTTGCCACGGTTACAGGGTGGGTGGACCCGCCAGGTGATGTCACTTCTGCCACCGCCAGTGCCACCTGTAAGAATACGGCTTTTATTAGAAAATGGCAGACATTTACATTGTAAAGGTAGGTACATTTTTTGTAAAGCTAAAGGTAATCCCATACTTTTTGAGGCTATACTGGGTTCTTATCAACTTCTACCACCTTTTACCTCCGCAAAACAAAAGTCAAGTACCCATTTTTACACCAGGGTGGAGTGAAAAAAGTTGTGTCAAGTGCCTTTCCCAAGGGTACAACATCGGAGGCATGTCAGAGGATTTGAATCTAGGACCTCTGGGTTCTGGCCCCAACACCCTATGAACTTTATGTCAACATGATGCCACACAAAATTGTGTAAAAGCATCTAATGAGAGCATTGCTTACCTCCATCAGGGCGTGGAAGTACGACGAGAAGCGGGAGTACTCGCCGCTTCCGATGACGTCGCCGCGCTGTCGCTTCTTGTTCTCGTGGTCGTACAGCTTCTTAAGCTCCGCCTGCAAGGTCAAGTTCATGTGCACGAGTTAGATGGTGAGTAGCCTAACATGGTCTCAAACCTAGCCAAGCTCTGTGGTCTGAGATTCAGCTAAGAGGGTTGAGCTCAATTCTATCTAAACTTCACCTGCAAGGTAGTTTACTTAGATCATATCAACATTTCTTACATTATCAGATAACTAAGATTCAGCCTAACACAGTCTCAAATCGACCCCTGCTCAGTGGTCATACAACTTCTTCAGCTCCGCCTGCAGGGTCAAGTTCATGTGCACGAGTTAGATCATAACTACGATTAGCCTTACATGGTCTCAAATCTACCCTGGCTCAGTGGTTGTAAGGCTTCCTCAGCTCCCTCTGCAGGGCAAGTTCAGTTCACGTGCACGACTTAGTTACACCATGTCAACATTCTTCAAATTGTTATGTTTAACTTTATGACATGCAGTTTTGTAAATGTGAGAGTTACGGGGCTGCGATGCCCTCATCAGTATAATCAAAATTAAAACATGTTGATTTATAATATTGTCCTCTCCCATCCATACCTGCAGGTTGACGTGCATGAGTAGTGCCAGCGATGGGCTGAGCGTGATGAGACAGACGTCGCCGTCCTCCTTACGGGACTGCGACGCCCGCAGCAGCTCCGCCAGCAGGTGGAACATGATCTCCTTCAGGGTCGCCGGAACGTCAGACTTCCACACGTACCTGCGAGGGACGAGGAACACAAAAGATGACCAGACACTCTAAATGCTTGAAAACAAATGAATCTCTAAAGGGTAGCTTAACTAATTTTTGCAATATGTTTAATATACCCCAAAGTTCAAGTATGTATAGCTGGTATACCCTACTTTTGGTGTAACACACCAGCTTCTGTATCTATATAGCCGAAATAACTGCCGTTCAACATAACATATCAGCTTCTATATCTGTATAGCTGGTAAAACCGACCTCTGACATAACACACCTGTTTTGAACTATATACATTATAATGGAGGATCCCAACCTACCCGCCGAGCAGTTCCATGCACCAGGTGCACGAAGGCGCCCGCGGGGATGTCGTACGAGCTGGCCGCCTGTTCCTCCAGCCCTCCGCCCGCCACACACACACACACACACACAGACACACACACACACGTAACTACATCATGGACTTTCCAGCCTACCCGCCCAGCAGTTCCACCAGGTGCACGAACGCGCCCGCGGGGATGTCGTACGAGCTGGCCGCCTGTTCCTCCAGCTCCCCATCGGACACACGCACACACACACACACACACGCACGCACAGACACACACACGCACGCATGCAGACACACACACACACATAACTACATTATGGACTTTCCAGCCTACCCGCCCAGCAGTTCCACCAGGTGCACGAAGGCGCCCGCAGGGATGTCGTACGAGCTGGCCGCCTGTTCCTCCAGCCCCCCCATCGGACACACGCACGCACGCACGCACGCACAGACAGACACACACACGTAACTACATCATGGACGTTCCAACCTACCCGCCGAGCAGCTCCACCAGGTGCACGAAGGCGCCCGCGGGGATGTCGTACGAGCTGGCCGCCTGTTCCTCCAGCCCCCCGCCGGCCTTGCTGTCCACGTGGTGCTTCACCGAGATCAGCTCCTCGATGAACGAGATGGCGAGAGCGAACTCCGGCGGGACCGCGTGGACCGTGACAACGTAACCGGGTGGAGGGGACACGCCCACCCTGAGGAACGAATGAATAAAAACTTCATTGTGAAAGTGAAGTGAAAGTCATCTCGATCCAGTCTAGCTCACTGAACAGCTATTCTTCCACTGGTCGTGACAAAGAAGACATAAAAATTATGCTATGTACAGTATTTACAAGTTCATTGTACTGGGGAAATTACCCTAGATCTTTTCGACAAGTGGACTGAACAGTGGCTCATGGTTTAACATCCAGTCCTATAAAAAGGCTGAAACCCTTTCCAGTAGCTAATATTGTGAAATAGATCAAGTAGGAGATGAACGACATTTCATATCACAATTGTTAACTGTATCATAAAAAAAGAATTGGTACTTTTTGTTATGTTTCAAAGAAAGATCTCCATTCTGTCTTACAACTAGATTTAAATGCAAAAGATGAATCTTTATGTTAGATGCGCATAGACAAACCTGATGTGCACGCGGTCGCAGGGTAAGATAGTGGGAGGGTACAAACCTGATGTGCACACGGTCGCAGGGTAAGATGGCGGGTGGGTACTGGTCAGCGAGCGGGGGCGGAGTCAGGCCGCCCGTTCCCGCGATGGCCGCGTCGCGAGGGTAGCAGGTGACCTCCTGCAGAGCCACGTGGCCGTTCTTCCGCAACTGGTGTCCGATTCCGTAGCAGAACAGCCGCGCCCACGGCGACTTGTACAGGGCCGTGCTGCGGGAGGGAAATTTTGAATATAGATTTTAACTATCAATTATCATTCATTGTGGCCATTAATGAAAGGTAATACTCAATAACGATATACAGCACTTATCTACCTAGTGTCAACCCAAAAGACTCAACCCCCGTCTAGCAGTCTGCATCTATGTGCAAGCATGGCTAACCCTTGGAACATGGAACAACAGATGATAATCTGGATAGTGAGTGAGTGTACCTACATCTTCTTTTAAAGTGTGGGATATCTCAAGAAACAACTACAGTTCCTGTGGTTTATTCATTGCTATGATGTCATATCAGAGATTACTGCATGGTACATGATCAGTGACTCTTTCCTTTGCCCAATGTTACTCCGCAGTAGCTGTTTATTCTCCACTGCACATCGTTATTCTGCAGTAATTTATTCTCAACTGAAAAAAAGAAAACCTGCTTACTCCTTTCTGGGTACGTCGGGGTCAGTTTTGCAGGACACGACGAGGAAAGCGGCTCCGGGGAAGTACGCGTCCGTGTTCACCTTCGTCTCCGTCACTGGGAACTCCTCGTACGCAAACAGCTCAGGCGCCGTCTGGGAGAGAAAACAGTACATTACAGTCAAAAGTGTCCAAGAAGACCGTTCAGGGGACTAATGATAACCAGCTGTGGCACAGTCTGAAGGTAAAACAGTACAGTCAGAACTGCCCAAGATCCTGACCCTAACTCCAATCCTATCCCTCTGTCAATAGGAAATCTTTGTACATAAACATCTCAGGTGCTGTTTGAGGGGACAAATATAAAATTACAGTCAAAAGTGTCCAAGAAGACCATTCAGGGGACTAATGATAACCAGCTGTTGCACTGTCTGGGAGGACAAATGGTACAATATCATCTTCAAAAGAACTATAAAGCCGGGTGCAAGCATGTCCAGTTAACTTATCAACCAAACCTTCCATGACCCTTACCCTAACCCCTGATCTTTGACCCACCTGTAGACAGGCGCACAGCTGGTCCGACAGGTAAATCAGCGTGCCATCCCATGACCCAGACCCTAACCCCTGACCTTTGACCCACCTGCAGACAGGCGCACAGCTGGTCAGACAGGTCGATGAGCGTGTCCTCGCCGTGACAGGCTGCCATGACGATGGCGTTGCGGAGCTCTTCGCGCAGCGGGTGGTCCCGGGAGTGGAAGGCCGTGGAGGCGGCGCAGGCGTGCGTGACCAGGCAGCGCTGCGGGCTGACGGACTCCTCCAGCGACGTCGTCACCACCGAGCCGTTTGGCGACGGGCACGAGAGCAGCTTGAGAAAGGGATATTTCAATGAAGAGTTAGACATCCGGGTGATAAGATATGCCAAACAGCACAAGCTGATGTTTCAGACCACTCAACATTACAAGCCCATTCAAACAAGCACGATATATATAACCGTTACAGTAAACATCAGCTACCTAGTAAGACAGGATCTATTAAGACTGGACTATGCGCACCACCTACCCAAACCCCTCATGCACACCCTCCTGTGGACCTACCTGGTCCTGACCCCCCCATGCACACCCTCCTGTGGACCCACCTGGTTGGACAGGAGCTGCATGTAGTCAGGGTCGATGTCGCTAGCGAAGCGAAGGTCTCCACCATAGATGGGACGGGGCAGCGATAAAACAGTAACCCCCCATGCACACCTTCCTGCGGACCTACCTGGTCCTGACCCCTCATGCACACCCTCCTGTGGACCCACCTGGTTGGACAGCAGCTGCATGTAGTCAGGGTCGATGTCGCGTGAGAGCGAAGCGAAGGTCTCCACCATGGACGGGACGGGACAGCGGTCCAGGATGTGAGGCCGGCAGTGGGACAGTAATGACAGTAGAGCCGTGCGGCAGAAATAGTGCACCAGGGACGACTCACACTGCAGCAGTTGTCTGGGGAGGAAACAACAACATCATCTACAACATTGGTACAACATTGTTACAACATGCTTACAACATTACAACATCATCAACACTGCAGCAGTTGCCTGTGGCAAAAGATTCAACAACACAGCAACAAGCTAAGGAAGCTGAGAAGGAAGTTAAACAAATCTGCAGTGACAGACCACTTCACAAGAAAAACTAGTTGTCCTGTACATATGTACATATAGGTGGCCTCTGTAGTAAAGTTTAGTGCCTGACCTGTGGATCTGTATGTTGGAGGTGTCCATATTGGCGACGCCTGTAATCGAAGCCTTCCGGGTGCCCTGAGGGGGTCTCTCCAGCATGTCGATGGGGTACCAGTACCTCACCAGGACCCCCTCACTCCGCAGGTAGGTCTCCACCTGGACAAGCTCGTTGTGCTGCAGAGAAACAAAAAACATTTGAATAAATCTACATATCAAATTTGCATACTCGGGACGGACTCAAAGGTACTAGTAACAAACCAGGACCCCCTCACTTCGCAGGTACGTCTCCACCTGGACAAGCTCGTTGTGCTGCAGAGAAGCATAAGGAAAAAGAACATTTGTAAACAAATCTGCATATTTGATTTGCATACTTGGGACAGACTCAGAGGTACCAGCAACACACCAGGATGCCCTCACTACTAAGGTATGTCTCCCCTTCGACAAGTTCATTGTGCTGCAAAGAAACATCATATAGTCATTTTCATAAAACTGCCTATTTAATTTGCATACTTGGGACAGACTCAAAGGTACGAGTATCACAACAGGATTCTCATTCCAAAACTTAATCTTATAAGTAGAAATATTCTTTTATTCACTCCCTAAAACTGCATGTACAGAGGTACTGTACTTCCCCTTAGATTTAATTTCATATTTTGATTTTTTTTCCAATTCAGTACCTAAAACCAACAAAGAAAATTAATTTGGCTATCTGGAGAGAAATCTTGAGAACTCACCGAATCCACATCCAGCACGACTCCCGTGGAGCCAAATGTCTTCAGCATGCCGCGTACGGCGAACTTTGGCAGCACGGTACTGCCCGTAGTCAGCACGCCCGCCGTCTGGGGGTGTCGGATTACCACCGTCATGCCCTTCCGTACGCGCTCGATTGTGAACTTCACTGGGGAGGTGAACAATAATCTCAGAACAACGTTGCAACGACCAATCAGAGATGGCAGACTTCACCCCCTTACCCAGACTGATTTATGCTCCATCCAGGCACACAAACACAGCAGCATGAGGATGTGTGGCAATGCTGGATTGTTTTGATTGGGAATTGCAGAAACACAGACAGACACTCAGAAAGACACACACACACACACAGACAAGACAAATAATAATGGGTGAGGTTAACTAGCTGACACCAACCGTTGGTGGTATTTATAACTGACAGAAAACATCACTGACTCAATAAACACAGTTTGTTCTCAAACAAGCGACTTACTTGCTTCCGCCCGTATGTCCTCTATAGTGGGCAGGTGCAGGTCTCGGGGCATTCCTCCGTTTTCCTCGTACAGAAACTCCACGGTCTGTCGGGCGATGTCCACCATCCCTGCAGAGAAAACACAGACATCTTTTATCCAGGAAAGAAGAATGTTGGTGCTGTCCTTGGTGCTGAACACCATAGTGTGTGTTGGTTATTATCATCGTTGACCAATCCGAAGGCTCCATTTGCGGGCCTGCATTCTTCATACAGGACCCGAAAAGCAGGTCTGTAAACTTCGTACGGACCCGCGGGTCTGTAAACTTCGTACGGACCCGGTGTTAGAACGTTACCATTAAATGACAGGGGGTTTTGTTTTTATATTTCATGTTAAGACAAATACTACACAAATCAAATACAACACAAAGTACTCCTAACTACTATATGGCCAATGGCTATATGATAATAACGTTAATGACCCGCTTTCCTTTGGTCTATACGGTGTGATAAGGCCTGGTCGTTCCTATAATTATATTCGGTGGTTATAGGAACGACCAGGCCTTATCACACCATATAGACCTCAGGGCAGGTCATTAACCCTATAGTAAGAACCTATTTTAGTCCAAAGGATATATATAATCATAATATAAATACATACATATACATATATCAAGACAAAATGTAAAACTACCCAGCTGCAGGGCGCCCTTGATCTGTTCAAGGCCGGACTTGCGTTCCGCCTCGTTTCTGAAGCGGCGGCGAATCGTGGGGAAGACTTTCTGTTCCCACGCCTTCACCAGGAGCGCGTAGTGGTCCTCCTGCTGCAGGTCCTCCTCTCCATCCTCATCATCACTCTCATCCTCCTGCTGAGGGGTCAACATCACCATGGTTACCAACCAAACAAGCAACAGACAAACAAACAAGTATATAATCAACAATGTGCAATTTAGAACTTTTGTTTCTGTGCCCACTGGAGGAACAAGGCTCAGTGCTCAGTCCACTGCCAGTACACTGCTAAAGAAAATCCAGACATAGTGCCTTATAATGTTCTAAACACGGCTGAAAACCTATGACCAGTTGTATATCCTCACCTGTACGAGTAGTGGTGCCCGCATGTCGGGTCCTGAGGTCAGGAAGTTGTCATAACTCAGCTGGAGTCTGTACTGCACAGCAGTGCTGCTGTTGTACTCTGGGGGACAACAATAACACATTATCAGTTCAAGCCATAGTGCAGGTACATGTAGTAACAAGGAACAAGGAGCTAAACAAGTTGTCATAACTCATGTACTGGACAGCTGTGCTGCTGTTGTACTCTGGGGGACAAATATAACACATTATCAGTTCAAGCCATAGTGCAAGTACATGTAGTAACAAGGAACAAGGAGCTAAACAAGTTGTCATAACTCATGTACTGGACAGCTGTGCTGCTGTTGTACTCTAGGAAACAAATATAACACATTATCAGTTCAAGCCATAGTGCAGGTACATGTAGTAACAAGGAACAAGGAGCTAAACAAGTTGTCATAACTCATGTACTGTACAGTCGTGCTGCTGTTGTACTCTGGGGGACAAATATAACACATTATCAGTTCAAGCCATAGTGCAGGTACATGAAGTAACAAGGAACAAGGAGCTAAACAAGTTGTCATAACTCATGTACTGGACAGCCGTGCTGCTGTTGTACTCTAGGAAACAAATATAACACATTATCAGTTCAAGCCATAGTGCAGGTACATGTAGTAACAAGGAACAAGGAGCTGAACAAGTTGTCATAACTCATGTACTGGACAGCTGTGCGGTTGTTGTACTCTGGGGGACAAATATAACACATTATCAGTTCAAGCTATAGTGCAGGTACATGTAGTAACAAGGAACAAGGAGCTGAACAAGTTGTCATAACTCATGTACTGGACAGCTGTGCGGTTGTTGTACTCTGGGGGACAAATATAACACATTATCAGTTCAAGCTATAGTACAGGTACATGTAGTAACAAGGAACAAGGAGCTGAACAAGTTGTCATAACTCATGTACTGGACAGCAGTGCGGCTGTTGTACTCTGGAGGACAAATATAACACATTATCACTTCAAGCCATAGTGCAGGTACATGTAGTAACAAGGAACAAGGAGCTGAACAAGTTGTCATAACTCATGTACTGTACAGCAGTGCTGCTGTTGTACTCTGGGGGACAAATATAACACATTATCAGTTCAAGCCATAGTGCAGCTACATGTAGTAACAAGGAACAAGGAGCTGAACAAGTTGTCATAACTCATGTACTGTACAGCTGTGCCGCTGTTGTACTCTGGGGGACAAATATAACACATTACCAGTTCAAGCCATAGTGCAGGTACATGTAGTAACAAGGAACAAGGAGCTAAACAAGTTGTCATAACTCATGTACTGGACAGCTGTGCTGCTGTTGTATTCTGGGTAACTAATATAACATTGATTTATCAGTTTAACTCATATCTGTACTGCTTTGGAAAACGTTGTGTCTGTTGCTATGGAGGACTTGCATCTGTTGCTATAAAAATATGTCCAATTCCTAAGTAAGTCTGATGCCATAAAATATATGTATATGGAAAACATGTTAGTATTGATATGTCACTGTTGCTATGGAAGGGTTGTGTCTGAGGTTATAGACATAAAGTTGTCTGTTACTATGGAATGGCAGTATCTGTTTCTATGGAAGCACGTCTGCTGGTATGGAACTAGTCTGTTGCTATGGAGGCATGTCTGTTGCCATGAAACCGTGTAGTCCTTACGTGGCTGTGCCTCGGGTGCCATGGCAATCCTGACCGGGGGTCCCTGGGGCGGGGAGTCCTCCTCGCCCGCGGCGCCGCCCGTGGCCGTCTCGCTGTCGCTGTCCTCACCCAGGTGGAAGGGCAGGAGGCCAAAGGTCGCGCTGATCTCCTCCGTCTGGTCCGCCGACATGTCCGCCGCGTTCCGGTGGTGCTGGCCCTCCGCAAACGCAAACGGGCGCGAACCGAAGTTAGCTCTGATACGGGTGTTCTGGAACAGGAAAGACATCATACCATTATCATCTATGAATAGTTTCATCAGGCTGGTCACTGACTCTTTGTACACAACCAAATCTTTATTCCACCAACTTTTCGCTTTGCACTGCAACTATAGGTAAGCGTCTATAAGCAGCGACACCTGCACTGCTGCAGTGCAAAGCGAACCAGTCAGAATTGCCATGACAAAGGTGACAGGCCTCATTGAAACATGGCACTTTGGACATTAACCTGCAGCACTGATACAAACCGCTAGGTGGTGCTGCATGTTGAATTACCATTTTCTGGATGTGGACGACAGACACCTAGCACCTGCAGCACCAATGCCATCCCCTAGGGGGCGTTGCATGTTAACCTACCTTTTTCTGTATATGAATGACGGGGCACATACCCCGACACTTGAGACCTGCAGCACCAATGCCATCCCCTAGGTGGCGTTGCATACATGTTTACCCACCTTTTTCTGGATATGGATGACGGGCCACATGCCCCCTGACACGTCGTCCAGAACTGCAGGCAGCCGCTGCCCATTGTACGTGAAGTACACGCGACCCTTGACCTGTTCTCCCTGCGTGGAGGGGGCGTCGCCGATTCGCTCCCAGCCGATCCCAGCGACATCCCCAGCCGACAACGTGACGTCAAGACGGGCGCTCTTCCACTGCAGCAGGCTGGAGCCGTTGTAGTGCACCGCTCGGCCGTTACTGGGGGAAACATAGCATGTGTTATCAGTGAAAGTGATCTCCAACCAGTTCAGCTGACCGAAGAGCTAATCTTCCACTGGTCATGACAGACAAGACTGACGCTATGTGCAGTATGTACAGGTTCATTGTACCGGGGAAATTCCCCTAGCTCTCTTTGCCAAGAACAATGAACAGCACAATGTATATGTAGATACAGATACACAGACAGACAGCCAAACAGATAAGGACACACACACAGCCGGACAAACAGAGGCAGACAAGGCAATGCACAGCTCTGCTTTAAATGAGAAAAAGACCATTCAAAAAAAGATACTGATCCCAATTCTATTTCTGACTTACTTGTGGAAGAGGACGGTTCCCACCGGGTTGGTCCAGGCACCGTCCCGTTTCTCCGCGGTCGGAGCAAATCCAAAGGAGATGATTGGTCCGCTCTCGTCATCCGTCTCTCCGAAGGAGCAGACCTCGATCTCCCAGTAGAAGGACGGAGCCTGCGGAACAGGGAGAGGAGTTGGTGGATTGATTGATGATTGAGTTTGCTTGCATGTATGTTGTAAATACAAAAACACTATGAAGACTCTCCTGATGGAGGTTATGCTTGTACTTGGATTTCCCCTATTTGATATAACACACATGTAGGCCTAAAAATAACAAATTATTTAGAATATAGAAAGGAAGATTATTATCTATTATAATATTGACATTGTACATGTTGATCTTATTTTTCACAGGTTGCAAAAATGTACAAAGCTGAGGACAAGTTTTCCTCCAGTCCTTCTGTTCTCCCTTTGCCCTTTTGCTGAGAATTATTTTCAAAATCTGAGAATGAAGTGGAAAACTGTTGTGGCCTGAGTTGATATTGTCGTACACTTTGACTTGTTTTGTATGTAACTGCATGTACTTGGATTCTTCTAAGTCTTTGTGTTATTTGTGACCAGGCCTTGCTGTAAGGTCACACTAACGTGTAATGAGTTGGGCCATCCTTGTTAAACATGACAAAAAATAAACAACATACCTGAGAGGGAACAGGAGCCGTGGCATACAGAAACGTTCCTCTGGGCAGTCCGCTCCCGGCGCTTGGGTCGCCAAGGAAGGCCACACCCGACAACCCGTGGGAGAAGAGGCATGAGCGGGGAGGGGGGAACACTCGGGACGTGCACCAGGTGATCTCCTTGGGCTGGAGACAACGGGAAAAGGAATACTCATGTCTTCAAGTCTCCTTGTAAATGAACCTAAGTTTGATTTATCAGGAAATCCAATTACATGATACGCCTAATAACAGTTAGTATACTCATTACAGCAACTGGATTTGGCATCAATTACATGATATTTTTCTAGAAATTACAGCAAAGAGAAGTAGCAATAAATTGTCAGTACAGCTTGTTTCATTCAATTCGAAGTATGTCATAGTACAGTACAATTATCAATATCAACTACTATATTTTCATTGGTGAAAACAACTGTGTGCAGTTTGTGCTACCTGTCTGCCTGGTCCCTCGGAAGGTGGGGGAGGGGGGCGCGCACAGTCCCGGTACAGCATGCGCAGTCTCTCACACTGGGCCTCCACAGCCGGCAGTCTCTCGCCTATACATGCAGTATTAAACATTATGCTGACAGGACTTGTATGGAAAGGAGTAAGACTGTAAGTTATAACAACAGTGGAAACATCTGACACCTATTGGTGATCACATTAAATCTATAATCATAAATACTGAAGCTCAAACTTCTGCTTACACCATTGTAATTATGCAATGACAAAATAAACATATTTCATGTTGACCTAGAATGTAATAGAATCTAATGTAAGGACAACACTGCAGCACCAATGCCACCCATTAGGGGGCGCTGTTGACTGACCTGCAGTGAACTCGTCGGCCATGATGCGGAGGATGTTGAGGACTGATGAGGAGTTCTCCACAAACCTGGCGGCGAAGCTCCGGTCGCCCATGTGGGTCGCCAGCACCATACAGGACCTACAGGATGCAGGGAAGGGTGTTAGATACATGCAGTACCAATGCCAACATTCAGGGGGCACTTCATGGTGTAGCACCAGACATGACCTACAGGGCACAGGGGAGGGCATTAGGAGACAGAGGACAGATACATGTGCAGCACCAATGCCATCCAGCAGGGGGAGCTGCATGGTGCAACACCATACAGGACCTACAACACAGGAAAGAGACAGTCAGAGGGCTGATACATGTGCAGCACTAATGCCACTCAGTAGGGGGCGCTGCATGGTGCAAAATTCCTGTTTGCCATGATGATGGTCAGCACTATACAGGACCTTGGGCACAACACAGGGAAATTGAATCTTTGTCTCTGGGAATGGAACTACAGTACTGTTCTAAACTGGTTCTGATTGCCTGGGATTCGAACCCCTGACTGCTGTACCCACCTGGTCCTGATCTGTGGGACTAGAACCCCTGACTGCTGTACCCACCTGGTCCTGATCTGTGGGACTAGAACCCCTGACTGTTGTACCCACCTGGTCCTGATCTGTGGGACTAGAACCCCTGACTGCTAACCTGTGGGACTAGAACCCTTGACTGCTGATCTGTGGGACTAGAACCCCCGACTGCTGTACCCACCTGGTCCTGATCTGTGGGACTAGAACCCCTGACTGCTGTACCCACCTGGTCCTGATCTCCGCCATGACCCTGACGGCTGCCATGAGTGCGGAGCTCCCGTCGGTGCCAGTGGGAAGTGAGGCCTGGATCGCCGGCATGCACAGTCCCCCCTGTACCATCTGTGGGACTAGAACCCCTGACTGCTGATCTGTAGGACTAGAACCCCCGACTGTTGTACCCACCTGGTCCTGATCTGTGGGACTAGAACCCCTGACTGCTGTACCCACCTGGTCCTGATCTCCGCCATGACCCTGACGGCTGCCATGAGTGCGGAGCTCCCGTCGGTGCCGGTGGGAAGCGAGGCCTGGATCGCCGGCATGCACTGTCCCCCCTGTACCATCTGTGGGACTAGAACCCCTGACTGCTGTACCCACCTGGTCCTGATCTCCGCCATGACCCTGACGGCTGCCATGAGAGCGGAGCTCCCGTCGGTGCCCGTGGGAAGTGAGGCCTGGATCGCCGGCATGCACAGTCCCCCCTGTACCACTGTGGGACTAGAACCCTTGACTGCTGATCTGTAGGACTAGAACCCCCGACTGTTGTACCCACCTGGTCCTGATCTGTGGGACTAGAACCCCTGACTGCTGTACCCACCTGGTTCTGATCTCCGCCATGACCCGGACGGCTGCCATGAGTGCGGAGCTCCCGTCGGTGCCGGTGGGAAGCGAGGCCTGGATCGCCGGCATGCACTGCCCCCCCCCTGTACCATCTGTGGGACTAGAACCCCTGACTGCTGTACCCACCTGGTCCTGATCTCCGCCATGACCCGGACGGCTGCCATGAGTGCGGAGCTCCCGTCGGTGCCGGTGGGAAGCGAGGCCTGGATCGCCGGCATGCACTGTCCCCCCTGTGGGACTAGAACCCCCGACTGCTGTACCCACCTGGTCCTGATCTGTGGGACTAGAACCCCTGACTGCTGTACCCACCTGGTTCTGATCTCCGCCATGACCCTGACTGCTGCCATGAGAGCGGAGCTCCCGTCGGTGCCCGTGGGAAGCGAGGCCTGGATCGCCGGCATGCACTGTCCCCCCTGTGGGACTAGAACCCCTGACTGCTGTACCTTCCTGGTCCTGATCTCCGCCATGACCCGGACGGCTGCCATGAGTGCGGAGCTCCCGTCGGTGCCGGTGGGAAGCGAGGCCTGGATCGCCGGCATGCACTGTCCCCCCTGTACCATCTGTGGGACTAGAACCCCCGACTGCTGTACCCACCTAGTTCTGATCTCCGCCATGACCCGGACGGCTGCCATGAGTGCGGAGCTCCCGTCGGTGCCGGTGGGAAGCGAGGCCTGGATCCCCGGCATGCACTGTCCCCCCTGTGGGACTAGAACCCCTGACTGCTGACCTGTGGGACTAGAACCCCCGACTGTTGTACCCACCTGGTCCTGATCTCCGCCATGACCCTGACGGCTGCCATGAGAGCGGAGCTCCCGTCCGTGCCGGTGGGAAGCGAGGCCTGGATCGCCGGCATGCACTGTCCCCCCTGTGGGACTAGAACCCCTGACTGTACCCACCTGGTCCTGATCTCCGCCATGACCCGGACGGCTGCCATGAGAGCGGAGCTCCCGTCGGTGCCGGTGGGAAGCGAGGCCTGGATCGCCGGCATGCACTGTCCCCCCTGTACCACTGTGGGACTAGAACCCCTGACTGCTGACCTGTGGGACTAGAACCCCTGACTGCTGTACCCACCTGGTTCTGATCTCCGCCATGACCCTGACGGCTGCCATGAGTGCTGAGCTCCCGTCCGTGCCCGTGGGAAGGGAGCCCTGGATCGCCGGCATGCACTGTCCGCCCTGCGGAGCCAGCAGGGACTTCTGGGCCTCGATCACCTTCTCTGTCATGGACAGCTGGTCCAGAGGCAGCGGCTGGAGGGGAGGGAACATGTCACAACTTGCTGAGTATAACAGTTTGGTTCAGTTTTAGCTGGGAGAATGTATAACACGCCAAAAATAATTACTCAAGCAACTGGATAAGATTTTGAAAATCTTATCCAGTTTCAAAATCTTATCCAGTTCCTTGAGCATCATTTTTTTTTGGCGTATGTTATTACCTGGATGTCTAACCTTCATCAACGTATCAAGGATGTATAACTGTTTGGTTCAGTTTGGTCACATGTACAGTGTAGGCTGGGGAGGGGAGACTGGTTTAGTTTGGTTATAAGGAATGAAACTGCACAGAGTATACAGAGATTGAATGTACCAAAGTCTGCTCCTCCTGACAAGTGCAATGAAATCAAGCAAGAAAAGACTGCAAGAAAGCTCTGACGATAACCACTCCCTGGAAATTAGTGACTGTGAAACGTAAAATGTACAGACTTCCACCTTTAGTTACACCCAATTCTTTTCATTCCATCATCATTATTCATCAGATCTGAGAAGCAACTGCAAACAAAATCGTTGCGCCTCAGATTTTGCAGTTCAACATCATTGTTACTTTCCACATCTGTAAACCAACCGAAGCTCAGACAGAATTCACCCCCAAGAATCTACACTTAGTACAGACTTTTCCCTCAGATTCTGTTTTCATGATGATCTTCACGCTCAGCATCATCATGATTTTCCGGATCCGAGAATAGAAAATAATAGAAACAACAAATACAAATCATTGTGGCCTACCTCTGCTTTAGGCAGCTGGATCCTGCTTGTTTCTTCTTGGATCTTTTAAAGTAAAATTCAGCAAGAGGAAAAGACGAAAACAGAAGACTGGGAGAAAAACTGACTCTATCCACTCCCTGAAACCATGTAAACCAAGGTACAGACTTTTTCCTCAGACCATCATTTTTCAGATCTGTGAAGCAACTAACGAACTTGTACCGGCCTCACCTCTGCTTTGGGCGGCTGGATCCTGCTGAGAGGCACCTGCAGCGTGTCGGAGGAGATCGTGAGCTTGTCGGCGCCCTCGAACCGCACGGTGGCCACGCCCTGCTGCTCCGAGATGGACACCACCTGCGCCGACAACGCCTGCATCCCCTCGCCAGCAATCTGTGGAGCAGACAGAATAAAACCGTGAAAACTTACGAACTTGTAACGGACTCACCTCAGCTTCTTCTATCTGTAGAGCAGACGAAATAAAACCGTGAAAATCCATCTGTAAATGGAGGAAAATTTCAACAATATCACTCATGCATGGTTGTGTTGCCCACGACCACTGGCCCTGACCACGTACCTGTACCATTGTGTCTAGCTTGATGCACTCCTAAAACCCACCGCCCCTAGCACACAGCTGTCATTATCAATAACTGCGATTGCGAACTTCATCATACTTCATTTGACAACATCGTACCTGCACCATTGTGCACACAACTATAATGGTTGATAGTTGAACCGTACCTGCACCATGGTTCCCGGCTTGACGCACTCCCGGAAGCCTCCCAGCGCACAGAGCGCGGCGACCACCTGGCCACACCATACACACAAACACAACTATGATGGTTGATAGTTGAACCGTACCTGCACCATGGTTCCCGGCTTGACGCACTCCCGGAAGCCTCCCAGCGCACAGAGCGCGGCGACCACCTGGCCACACCATACACACAAACACAACTATAATGGTTGATAGTTGAACCGTACCTGCACCATGGTTCCCGGCTTGACGCACTCCCGGAAGCCACCCAGCGCGGCGACCACCTGGCCACACCATACACACAAACACAACTATGATGGTTGATAGTTAAACCGTACCTGCACCATGGTGCCGGGCTTGACGCACTCCCGGAAGCCTCCCAGCGCACAGAGCGCGGCGACCACCTGGCCACACCATACACACAAACACAACTATGATGGTTGATAGTTGAACCGTACCTGCACCATGGTTCCCGGCTTGACGCACTCCCGGAAGCCTCCCAGCGCACAGAGCGCGGCGACCACCTGGCGCGCCGTGGTCAGGAAGTCGGAGATGGCCGGCCCACTGGAGGACGGGGACAGCACGACGTCCGACTGGCTCAGCAGCGTGGGCAGGGACAGCAGGGCATGGGTCAGCACCTGGGGGTAATAGGGCATAGGTCAAGGGTCAAAACCAGGTCAACAGGGCAAAGATCAGGGCATAGATCAGTACATTGGGGCAACAGGTCAAATGTCATGAATGAATGAATGAATGGTTTTATTTGATCATTTTGGTCGGATGTCAGAAAGTACCTCGCAGCCATAGGCTGAATTGCATACTTTTTACATTGTGTTACATAAAAACTGGTGACATTAGGCAAAATGGTAACAATAATATCATCACTCCTATTCAACATTAATACATTCTAAAATCGCAGGTAAACACTACCTTAAAACAGGTAGGTTGAAAACATAATGGGTACTCTTCTTGTCCTGTTTGAGGTATTGATTAAAAGATGTTCACTAAACAATCAATGCACTGATCATGTTAAGTGGATGTCCAGTCATAGGCTACTAACTTCTGGTTAACTTCTGCTTAACTCACCCTAACTTATGATTAATCCACCCTCTCCACAGCAGAAGCCCAGATCTGAGCGTTGCTGGACTTGGGCGCGGTTAGCAGCCTATGGTTAGTTAACTAGTTACTAACTAATGATTAACTACTGAATAACTACTGATTAACCCACCCTCTCCACAGCGGAAGCCCAGATCTGAGCACTGCTGGACTCGGGCGCGGTCAGCAGCCTGTGGCTAGTTAACTAGTTACTAACTAATGATCAACTACTGAATAACTACTGATTAACCCACCCTCTCCACAGCGGATGCCCAGATCTGAGCGGTGCTGGACTCGGGTGTGGTCAGCAGCCTGTGGTTAGTTAACTAGTTACTAATTACTGATTAACTAATTATTAACTACTGATTAACCCACCCTCTCCACAGCAGAAGCCCAGATCTGGGCGGTGCTGGACTCGGGCGCTGTGAGAAGCCCGTGTAGAAGGCCGATCACCTCCCCCGCCATGCTGTTGGCCACCTGCCCACTGATGAAGGGTCGCACCGGGTCAGCTCTGGGCAGAGGAAACAAAAACAACAGGGATGTTAAAAAAATACTTTGGCGACGTGCGATTGACATTGATATCACATCAATACTAACTGAAACTGAGAGCTGAGATATGAGCTATCAAGTTATACATTACATATCTCAAGTTTTCTCTTAATATCTGAGAGTTTTTTAATCCATCATGTACAACGACGAGTAATGTTTTAATAAGACTTGTTTTAAAACAAATTGTAATATGTAGTTAAGTCCTCTTATCTTGTAAACTAGAGCGAAATTCAGGCACCCACTGGCTATCTTATACTGTATACTGAATAAACCGATCATCATCATCATTGTATAATCCTTGTTACCTCGCCAACTCTGCGTTTTTCTCGCGGCACACTGCGGAGGACGCCATCCTCTTGCGGTCGGTGCCGCCCTCCTGTCCGGTCCCGTCCACGGGCGGTCCCGTGCTGACCACCAGCCCCGCCTGCGCCCACTTCGCCGCACGCCGGATCGCGGTCACTGCATCCTCCGTGATCACCTCTGCCCGGCCGCTCTGTCAGGTAAAACATACAGAGAGAATCTTGTTTTCTGTTGTAAAAGCCTTAAAACCATTTCTAAGCCTTGATCACTGTTTCGGACCAGAGCCAGTCTGAGGTCTGAGACATGTGCAGCACCAATGCCATCCAGCAGGGGGCTCTGCAAGGAGCAGTATTGGCCTTTTGGATATGAATGTGAATTACCTCAATAACAGCATACATTTAGATACAATATAAAAGTAATCCTAAGAAGATGTGTTTAAAGGGCTCTGTCAACTGCAATTTCGAAAGTGCTGCTTGTCCCCATTACACATTCAGAAGATAAATGAGTGTTGGATCTTGGCACACATTGACAAGGTACATTAGTGGCACCTTGTCAGCAGTGTGTGAGATAAGTCTGTAACCTACCCTGGTGAGGTCCCTGTCCATCCTCACCACCTTCTCCATGTGTATGTACACGTGTACATGTGTACTGTGTGTGAACAGATGTGTGTGGTATGTACACATGTACATGTGTGCTGCATGTGTAATAACCTACCCTGGTGAGGTCCCTGTCCATCCTCACTGCCTTCTCCATGTGTATGTACACGTGTACATGTGTACTGTGTGTGAACAGATGTGTGTGGTAGGTACACATGTACATGTGTGCTGCATGTGTAATAACCTACCCTGGTGAGGTCCCTGTCCATCCTCACCACCTTCTCCATGTTGGCTCCACTCCCCAGTCGGAAGGGGCGCCCGTCGCAGCTGCACAGGCAAACAGTTTACTTTAGCAGATGGCAGGTTGCTAGGCAACGATATCAAGCACTTTAAACTGACTAAAAATCTCCAAATCTGGAATCAATTGTTAGGCCACAGCAAGTAATTTTTATGGATGACATCAGCGTGCTCATTAATTTTCGCCTGATTTCGAAATAAAAAACAAGAAATTTCATTGCCCTCCGACGGTGGCCAACATGCCAAAAATTGGCAAATATGTCGTAAACATTGACAGTCTAAGGTGTTTCATTGCATATGAATACCGAGTGTGGTTCCTGCCCATGGTGGTATGATAACAAGCTGTTTTCTGCATTTGTTCTTACAAGGACATTATATAATAAATTGAGCTGTATACACAAGGTGTTTCATCGCATATGAATACCCAGTGTAGTTGCTTCAGATGATGGTACAACAAGATCTTTTCTGCATTTGTTGTAGTTAGTCTATTGAGATGTATACACATCTACAAGGACATGTTTACTATTGAATCAAGGAGGTTTTATATTATATATTAATGAATGCAGGCCTAAACATAGGTTGAATACAGGACTAAAAGACCTGTTGGTCATGATATCATATTTTATAAAATTTGAAATATAGGAATCTTGTTTTTTTTGGCCCGCCTTGTTTTTTTTTCGCCCTATCTCATTAATTTTGGAGTCTGCGGAGGATGTCATCCATAAAATTTACTTGTTGTGGCCTTATAACATAATCAAAGCACATGTTCATCTCCCTCCATCCCAAACCTACCTTAGTAGTGGCTGGATGACCTCGTGCGAGGACTGGTCCTCCCGTTTGTGCACGTACACCGCGATGCGCCCGTCCTGCGCCTCCGTCTCCTCTAACCTCTCCCGTTCGCCCGTCCCACCATGCACTGCTGCCGACGCCGGCGCCGATGACTGGGTGTGGTCGGGGGACGCCAGGGACAGAGCCGTCTGGGCACCTAAACAAACAAACAAACAAACAAACAAACAAGCAACACACTTTATATACAGGGCTGTCTGGGTGTCTAAACAAACAAACCATCTAGACAACCTAAAGAAACAAACTTGGTTCAGGGCTGAAGTCTTAAGCAAACAAAGAAACAAAAAAGCAAGCATTTGGGATAGGTTTATTTTAGCATCTCATGAACACTTATATCATCCTTTCACAGGGATCAGCTGCACCAGGTTTGGATCTCATTGTAGTCATGATTTCTGGCAACAAATTTCGAGGCATAAGATTTGATATATGATATCTAGCAAGTTCAATGTCTTAGTTACTAACTTAAATATGATGGCTCAGGTGACAAACCTTCAACCCTTGATCATTTTAACCCTTCTTAACTGGTAAAGGTAAACTGGAATCAGAAAGCGGTGCATACCGGGAACGACGTAGTCTCCGAGCTTGGCGAGCAGCAGACTCGCGATCCGGGCGGCAGGATCCTGGATCCCTCCCTCGAACACGTGCATGTCCTGCCCCCAGCAGGGCAGCTGGATCTTCTCACAGTCCTCCGCACTGAGGGGACACAAAAGGCTCTTACTGTACTACTCACAGTCCTCCGCACTGTGGGGACACAAAAGGCTCTTACTGTACTACTCACAGTCCTCCGCACTGTGGGGACACAAAAGGCTCTTATTGTACTACTCATACCCCCCCTCAAACACGTGCATGTCCTGCCCCCAGCAGGGCAGCTGGATCTTCTCGCAGTCCTCCGCACTGTGGGGACACAAAAGGCTCTTACTGTACTACTCACAGTCCTCCCACTGTGGGGACACAAAAGGCTCTTATTGTACTACTCATACCCCCCCTCAAACACGTGCATGTCCTGCCCCCAGCACGGCAGCTGAATCTTCTCGCAGTCCTCCGCACTGTGGGGACACAAAAGGCTCTTACTGTACTACTCACAGTCCTCCGCACTGTGGGGACACAAATGGCTCTTACTGTACTACTCATACTACCCCCCCCCCCCATGACCGAGTGCATGTCCTGCCCCCAGCACGGCAGCTGGATTTTCTCGCAGTCCTCCGCACTGAGGGAACACAAAAGGCTCTTACTGTACTACTCACAGTCCTCCCACTGTGGGGACACAAAAGGCTCTTACTGTACTACTCACAGTCCTCCCCACTGTGAGGACACAAAAGGCTCTTACTGTACTACTCACAGTCCTCCGCACTGTGGGGACACAAAAGGCTCTTACTGTACTACTCACAGTCCTCCGCACTGTTGGGACACAAAAGGCTCTTACTGTACTACTCATAGTCCTCCGCACTGTGGGGACACAAAAGGCTCTTACTGTACTACTCATAGTCCTCCGCACTGTGGGGACACAAAAGGCTCTTACTGTACTACTCATAGTCCTCCGCACTGTGGGGACACAAAAGGCTCTTACTGTACTACTCATAGTCCTCCGCACTGTGGGGACACAAAAGGCTCTTACTGTACTACTCATAGTCCTCCGCACTGTGGGGACACAAAAGGCTCTTACTGTACTACTCACAGTCCTCCGCACTGTGGGGACACAAAAGGCTCTTACTGTACTACTCACAGTCCCCCGCACTGTGGGGACACAAAAGGCTCTTACTGTACTACTCGCAGTCCTCCGCACTGTGGGGACACAAAAGGCTCTTACTGTACTACTCACAGTCCTCCGCACTGTGCGGACACAAAAGGCTCTTACTGTACTACTCGCAGTCCTCCGCACTGTGGGGACACAAAAGGCTCTTACTGTACTACTCACAGTCCTCCGCACTGTGGGGACACAAAAGGCTCTTACTGTACTACTCGCAGTCCTCCGCACTGTGGGGACACAAAAGGCTCTTACTATACTACTCATACACACCCCCCCCCCCCCCCCATGACCGAGTGCATGTCCTGCCCCCAGCACGGCAGCTGGATCTTCTCACAGTCCTCCGCACTGTGGGGACACAAAAGGCTCTTACTGTACTACTCACAGTCCTCCGCACTGTGGGGACACAAAAGGCTCTTACTGTACTACTCACTAGCTCAATGTATTTTTCAGGTGGGTATGACATGAATATAATGCATCACTATGTACTTGGCATCACCATCGGTCCAAGCCCTTCAGAGAGTCGCATCACCCTCCAGCCACAGTCGGGCTGGTACCTCGTCCAATACCAGATACACTATGTTGTATTCAATTGTATGGGTACCTTATAAGCGGCAATGCCACTCTGCACAGCTGCAGTACTATGAGCACCAGCTAGGGGGCAGTATTGCACTGTACATACCTGATAAGTGGTAACGCTACTTTGCACAGCTGCAGTACTATCATCCTCAGCTAGGGGGCAGTAGTGCACAGTACGTACCTGATGAGCTGTAACGCCACTCTGCACAGCTGCAATACTATCATCCTCAGCTAGGGGGCAGTAGTGCACAGTACATACCTGATGAGAGGCAGGGCCACTCTGCACAGCTGCAGTACTATGAGCACCAGCTTGGGGGACGGCCGCTGGTCCAGTAGCAGTGACAGCAGTTTGGAGACGCAGGCCGGCTGGCTCAGGATAGCCTTCCCCAGCTTGCTCCTGGTGAGTCAAAAAATAATCTTTAACAAACCTAAGGCTTACTAATGCAGATAAAAAGATATAATTCCGAAGAGTCAAAACCTGGTCGGCTAAAGTCAAATGTTAGGAATATCTCAAGGCAAAATTTTTTCAATGTTTAAAAGCTCTTTCATAGCTTACTCGAGGTGAGGTATGGAAACCTGTTAGATCTGCTGTTTTCCAATGGAAAACTGTCATTTCAAAGACTCAAAACCTCCCAGAGAGCCTTCCTACCTGGACAGGTTATTGAGTAGACTGAGAACCTCCTGGAGAGCCTCGGTCCCGGCGGCCTCGTCGCCGCTGCACTCCGTGGCTCGGGCCAGGTGATTGGTCAGGAGGGCCGACACCTGCCGCGCAAGGCCGCTGTGTTCCACCGCACTCGCCGCACCTGGGGTATCACACCAAGGTTCGTTACTGGGGTGTCACACCAATGTTTGTTCCTGGGGGGTCACACCAACATTTGTTACTGGGGTGTCACACAAATGTACTTAACTGGGGTGTGACACCCAAGTTTGTTTCTCTTGTATCACACCAACGGTTGTTACTGGGGTATCACACTAGTGTTTCTTACTGTTGTTTCACTCCAACTTTGTTCACCCACATTTGTTACAAATGTTTGCTACTGTGGTATCACATCAACTATTGTTACTGTTGTATCAGACTAAGGTTTGCTAGTTTGGTATCAAACCAACTATCATTATAAGGTATCACACCAATGTTGGCTATCCATAATTTCCTGACCTTCCTCGTCCTCCCACATGACGCAGCGGTTGGACAGCACCTGGAACCCGGCCCAGGCCATGGCCGACACGCGCTGCTTCATGGTCTGGGTCTCCGTGTTGCTCTGATCCCGGTAGCTGCTCAGGCTGCATAATTTATCTAGGAGTTGCACCAGGCCGCTACGCACCAGGCAACGCTCCTCTGCCCTACAGAACAAAACAGAACAGGATTTTGACCTATGGTGAACCTTGACCTATGGTAAATCTTAACATATGTACCTGGTTAATGGAATGACACAGAGAAGACCAATGCTGTTGGAACAATGGGTTGGGTTGAACCTTGACCTATGGTGAACCTTGACCACGGGTGAACTACAGCCCGTGGTGAACCTTGACCCTCATTTAACCTTGCGCTACAGTGAACCTTAACCCACCATGACCCTTGACCTACCTGGTGTAGGGGATGACACAGAGCAGGCCGATGCTGTTGGAGCAGGCGACGGGGTAGGTGGAGGCCAGCTGGACCACGGATGTCATGGTCTCCGCAAACGCCTCCCGCACCTGGTTCACCATCCCGCCGCACGTCAGCTCCTCTACCCTGAAGTGTAACAGGTTTGGAGTTTAGCACAGAAAGTACAGGAAAAACTCCAAGATTTGAAAGGTTAAGATTCAAAGGGCGTATAAGCGGCAGATGTTTAAACCATTCCCCCTTACTTTGGTCCGTGCTGCAGCACCGATGTTACCGCGGAGACCAGGTGCGTTGCCCCGCCCACGCGGGCGGCGGCTGTCAGCAGTTCCACCATGTGCACTAGCGCCTGTTTACGGGAGTTCCCGCGCTGCCAGCGCACCGACGCGGCCGACAGGAAGCTGGAACACGACACCTGCGGGACAGACAGGTTTATTCTTGAGATACAGGAATTGTGGAATATCTTGATAAAACTTGTGGGGCCTAAAGTCATTCCCAATGACAATACATCCGCTAAAAATGCATGCACTACGGAACTAAGTTGTCATGCTTACAAAAACAAGGCTTGGTTGCACAATCTTATTATAGTTTATCTTCTAGGATGTGCAGTACAGAGTTGAGTTGCCATAGTAACCAAAGTGAGTTGCTATGGCTACAAAAGTGAGTTGCCATGGTTACAGAAATGAGTTGCCATAACTACAATAGTGAGTTGCCATGGTTACAGGAGTTGTCATAGCTACGAAAATGAGTTGCCATGGTTATAGGAGTGAGTTGCCATGGTGGTTACAAATTAAAGTGAGTAGCTATGGTAACAGAAGCAAGTTGCCTCTGTTACAAAAGTACGTTGCCATAGTTACATGTTCTAGTATGTATATCCTGTAATATGTGCACTATTTAAGTGAGTTGCGGTGGTTTAAAAGGTGAGTTGCCATAGTTACATGTTCCTCCAGGCTGCTGCCGATGAAGCTGAAGAGCTGGTCCAGCAGCACCGCGTGCGCAGGTTGGTCCGGCTTCCCGCGGTCCTCGACCAGCTCCTGTAGGAACACCGCCTGGCCGCGCTGTCGCTTCCACCTGATAAACAAACAAACAAACAAACAAACATCACCACAAGCTCCTGTAGGAACACCGCCTGGCCGCGCTGACGCTTCCACCTGATAAACAAACAAACAAACAAACAAACATCACCACAAGCTCCTGTAGGAACACCGCCTGGCCGCGCTGACGCTTCCACCTAAACAAACAAACAAACAAACAAACAAACATCACTCAAACATCACCACCAGCTCCTGTAGGAACACCGCCTGGCCGCGCTGCCGCTTCCACCTAAACAAACAAACAAACAAACAAACAAACATCACTCAAACATCACCACCAGCTCCTGTAGGAACACCGCCTGGCCGCGCTGCCGCTTCCACCTAAACAAACAAACAAACAAACAAACAAACATCACTCAAACATCAACACCAGCTCCTGTAGGAACACCGCCTGGCCGCGCTGACGCTTCCACCTGAACAAACAAACAAACATCACTCAAACATCACCACCAGCTCCTGTAGGAACACCGCCTGGCCGCGCTGGCGCTTCCACCTAAACAAACAAACAAACAAACAAACATCACTCAAACATCACCACCAGCTCCTGTAGGAACACCGCCTGGCCTCGCTGACGCTTCCACCTGGTAAACAAACAAACAAACAAACAAACAAACAAACATCACCACCAGCTCCTGTAGGAACACCGCCTGGCCGCGCTGCCGCTTCCATCTGGTAAACAAACAAACAAACAAACATCACTCAAACATCACCACTAGCTCCTGTAGGAACACCGCCTGGCCGCGCTGCCGCTTCCACCTGAACAAACAAACAAACAGACAAACAAACAAACATCACTCGAACATCACCACCAGCTCCTGTAGGAACACCGCCTGGCCGCGCTGACGCTTCCATCTGGTAAACAAACAAACAAACAAACAAACATCACTCAAACATCACCACCAGCTCCTGTAGGAACACCGCCTGGCCGCGCTGCCGCTTCCACCTGAGAAACAAACAAACAAACAAACATCACTCAAACAGCACCACCAGCTCCTGTAGGAACACCGCCTGGCCGCGCTGACGCTTCCACCTGAGAAACAAACAAACAAACAAACAAACATCACTCAAAACACCGCCTGGCCGCGCTGCCGCTTCCACCTGACAAACAAACAAACAAACAAACAAACATCACTCAAACATCACCACCAGCTCCTGTAGGAACACCGCCTGGCCGCGCTGCCGCTTCCACCTAAACAAACAAACAAACAAACAAACAAACAAACAAACATCACCACCAGCTCCTGTAGGAACACCGCCTGGCCGCGCTGCCGCTTCCACCTAAACAAACAAACAAACAAACAAACAAACAAACAAACATCACTCAAACATCACCACCAGCTCCTGTAGGAACACCGCCTGGCCGCGCTGCCGCTTCCACCTGAACAAACAAACAAACAAACAAACAAACATCACTCAAACATCACCACCAGCTCCTGTAGGAACACCGCCTGGCCGCGCTGCCGCTTCCACCTGATAAACAAACAAACAAACAAACAAACAAACATCACTCAAACATCACCACCAGCTCCTGTAGGAACACCGCCTGGCCGCGCTGACGCTTCCACCTAAACAAACAAACAAACAAACAAACATCATTCAAACATCACCACCAGCTCCTGCAGGAACACCGCCTGGCCTCGCTGGCGCTTCCATCTGGTAAACAAACAAACAAACAAACAAACAAACATCACTCAAACATCACCACCAGCTCCTGTAGGAACACCGCCTGGCCGCGCTGCCGCTTCCACCTAAACAAACAAACAAACAAACAAACAAACATCACTCAAACATCACCACCAGCTCCTGTAGGAACACCGCCTGGCCTCGCTGCCGCTTCCACCTGATAAACAAACAAACAAACATCACTCAAACATCACTCAAACATCACCACCAGCTCCTGTAGGAACACCGCCTGGCCGCGCTGCCGCTTCCACCTGATAAACAAACAAACAAACAAACAAACAACCATCACTCAAACATCACCACCAGCTCCTGTAGGAACACCGCCTGGCCTCGCTGCCGCTTCCACCTAAACAAACAAACAAACAAACAAACATCACTCAAACATCACCACAAGCTCCTGTAGGAACACCGCCTGGCCGCGCTGACGCTTCCACCTGACAAACAAACAAACAAACAAACAAACATCACTCAAACATCACCACAAGCTCCTGTAGGAACACCGCCTGGCCGCGCTGCCGCTTCCATCTAAACAAACAAACAAACAAACAAACAAACAAACAAACATCACTCAAACATCACCACCAGCTCCTGCAGGAACACCGCCTGGCCGCGCTGCCGCTTCCACCTGGTAAACAAACAAACAAACAAACAAACAAACAAACATCACTCAAACATCACCACCAGCTCCTGTAGGAACACCGCCTGGCCGCGCTGCCGCTTCCACCTGGTAAACAAACAAACAAACAAACAAACAAACATCACTCAAACATCACAACCAGCTCCTGTAGGAACACCGCCTGGCCGCGCTGCCGCTTCCACCTGAGAACAGGTAAACATATTCTAAGCCCAAATTGGCCGGCTTTTAGCAAGGATTAAGAAATTGGGGAGATTAACAATTACTCTGTCTCCTTGCATGTCAACCAATTCACATGCTGTCCCAGTGTCTGGTATGATGAATAAACAACAGTGGGGCAGTGTGTGTGGGGGAAAAACATATACATTGTGTATTTGATTACCAGGGAAACGGGGTGTTCTCTGGGTGTCCCCTGCAAATGAAGTTAATGCTAATATTTTTGTTTTCTTAGTGTGGGGCATGACGCCATGACGCCCTGATAGCTACATGTAGTAGCCTGGCGCTTGCTGTAAGTCCAAGTATAGTGAGATAAGACGAACGTAACGTTACCTGCCGGCACTGCTGAGGTCTGCACGCCCCTGGGAAACCCCTCCGGAGTCTGGGAACGTGGAGGGGGCGGAGAGGCTCCGGGCCAGGTGGGGCGACACCAGGGGGGCGTCTGACCCAGGGGGCATGCCTGGAGGGGGGATATAAGAAAGGGTAAAACTACATGAAGTTTTCTTTTGGGTTCTGGGACATTTTTCAGCAAGCCTAGAGGTCAAGATGAAAACAGAGGGCTAGGAGGAAAAGGTGAATTCAGCTATATGAAACTTTGTACAGATTTTCCCTCAGACTTTGTTGTCATATTTATCTACCTTGTTGCTGACGTTAATACTTGATGATATATTGATATAATTCTAATCAGCATTATTGTTTGAAATCAGAGAACCAACAAAATGAATTGGTATGGTCATCAGAGTTTCCCCTCTGACTCTGTTTTCATGTTCATCATCCGATTCAACATTCTAATTCTAAACCTGAGAACCAACAAATGAAATTGCAGCGGCCCAGCCCGTACTCACCGCTGGGATGTTGCGACATACTCCTGGCCAATCCCGGCCCACTCTCCTCCGTTTCTATGGTAACGTGGAGCAGCAGCTCCGCCCTGGCCAGCAGCTTCTCGAGAAGCAGCCTCGTCTTCAGGAGGAACGGCTTCTCCTGCCCGTCTTTCATCGCCACGGCAACGTCCTTGTCAAACAGCTCCTTCAAGGTCTTAATGGTGCCCTCAAGGTCAACCACATTCAGCTCCACCTCCTTTAAGTAGCACAGCAGGGCCAGGTCCTTCCGCGTCGTCTGGGCAACGGACACAAATGTTTAGCAAAGGAGACTAAAGGTTACTTTTGAAGTCTAAACTTTCACCATGTACCTTACAGTCATCGCAGACGAGCTAGCACTCATGCTGGAAAAAATAGTTCTTTTGAATCAAAGAAAAAGCTATGACAATTAATGTTTTTGTACACGATCTCTGTACACAAAGTGAAGTGCTTCCCCACAAGCTTTAGGTCAAATGAAATAGGCTTTGGGTCATTTCAAATCAATGATCAAACGACTGATCAAAATCTTGTTGGCAAGTGGTTTACTTCGTTTTCTGAAAGACAGTAACTGTTATGTTATGTTATAACAACTTTTTTTTGTTAATACATCACAGATGGCCTTTCAATCGAGAAATTAGGTATGCTCTTTAGACAGTTTACAAGAGCTCTAAACATCTGCTTGGTACAGAGGGTAAGAACAGTAAACATTCCTGTCAGCCTGTATACATAATATAGAGCAGGGAAACAGCGCCCCCTACCTCCTGTAAGTGGAAGTTCAGGAAGAATGGCGTGTTGTCGTGGAGTTGACCTTGACCTGCCTCCTCCACATCCTTCTGCCATTTTTGCTCCATCTCTGCCAGCGCCTGGGGTCAAGGGCAAACCAAGGTCACACCAAGGTCAAGTTGCAGCAAAACACAACATAGCCCCCTAATCAATAAAGATCTTACGATCCTGGTTATAAGTTAAAGTTAAAGTGACCCGGGCGTCTTGAAAGACGCATAGGGGTGGCGCCCATCTCCATTTCTATAGCCCTTGGGCCACACAAGTGCAAGTCACTACAGCAGGGGGCTGGTCCGCTGGTAGTGATGTGTGTGTTTAACTTCCATACTCTTTCCCAGATGCTGAGTGCTAAGCAGAGAAAGCAGTATGTACCATTTTTAAAGTCTTTGGTATGACCCAGCCGGGGTTCGAACTCACGACCTACCGTGTGCAAGGCGAGCACTCTACCAACTAGGCCATTGCACCGGTTGTTGTCCTGGTTATCAATCATCTTAATTGGGAAAATACTTGAGAAACTGCAAGACAGTGATGAAATGATTTTATTTGGTCAGGACAGGAAAATAGATTCTCAACATACAATTCTCATTTACTATAAAAAAACAACTAATAATAAACTTCCAGTCACTTTAAGAAGATCTGGAATGTGTTATAATCCTACCTTATTTTTTTTTTTTGATAATTTTACAATTACCTTTACTTGCCTTTCCAAGGCATTTAGTTGTTTTTTGTTTACTTGCCTCTCCAAGGCATTCAGTTTCTTGAGAAAATCTGTCTCACCTGTAGTTGCCTCTCCAAGGCGTTGAGTTTCTTGAAAGTCTCCGCCATGATGTCACAGAGCAGCTGGAAGTCTGCTGTCTGGGTTCCCTCCTCGCTCACGCTCAGCTGCTGCAGAATCTCAAACAGACCCAGGTGCTTTATCACCACGGAAACCACCGTCTCCTCCAGAACATCCGGCTGCAGAACATCTCTGCAAGGGAAAACAGGATGATGTAAAATACTGTCCAATCAGCAATCAGTTTAACTGTACTGGAAATATTCTGGTTGCAGAATTCTGCACTCAAATGCAGAATTCTGCGCTCAAATGTAGAATTCTACACTCAAATGCAGAATTCTGCGCTCAAATGTAGAATTCTACACTCAAATGCAGAATTCTGCACTCAAATGTAGAATTCTACACTCAAATGCAGAATTCTGCACTCGAAATCAGAATTATTCTACACAGAATTCTGTGCAGAATACTGTGTCCAAATGCAGAACTGACCTGATCCCACAGGACCTACCGATGTTCCCTGATGTTCTAAAAACAACGCAGCAGCCTAGCAGTTAGTTTTTGGTTGTTAGTTTTGTGGATCTCCCATACCTGATGCTGGGTCTGAACTGCAGTGCGGCCCTCCCAGACAGTTTCCTGAGTCTGTGCATGATGGCTTAGTGTTAGGGTTAGGGTGAGGTGATGTTGCTATGGGTTAGTGTAAGGGTGAGGTAATGTTGCTATGGGTTACCTTATGCTGGGTCTGAACTGCAGCGTGGCCCTCCGCGCCGGATAGCTTCCTGAGTTTATGCATGATGGCTTAGTGTTAGGGTAAGATAATGTTGCTATTGGTTAGTTGATGTTGCTATGGGTTAGTTGAGGTTGCTATGGGTTACCTGATGCTGGGTCTGAACTGCAGCGCCCCCCTCCCCGACAGCTTCCGGAGCTTGTGCATGATGGCTTAGTGTTAGGGTGAGGTGATGTTGCTATGGGTTACCTGATGCTGGGTCTGAACTGCAGCGCCCCCCTCCCGGACAGTTTCCTGAGCTTGTGCATGATGGCTTAGTGTTAGGGTGAGGTAATGTTGCTATGGGTTAGTGTAAGGGTGAGGTAATGTTGCTATGGGTTAGTTGATGTTGCTATGGGTTACCTGATGCTGGGTCTGAACTGCAGCGCCCCCCTCCCGGACAGTTTCCGGAGCTTGTGCATGATGGCAGGCGAGAGTTTGATCCTCGGCAGGACCGCGCCCATCACTGACACGTCCTCGTCCATCGGGGTCCCCTCGTCGGAGGACGAAGGCTCCTTCTCCGTGTCTGTCCCAGAGGTCGTCTGGGTCAAAGTGAGCTCCGACCCCTCCAGGTGGGGAGGGGGGGTCACCGGGGAGATCACGGTACCAGACTCCACCTTCCACACACACCTGGGGAACAGGAAAACAGCCGTGTGAGACCTTTCACACACATGATGTGTGAGACCTTACACACACCTGGGGGGAACAGGAAAACTGCTGTGTGAGACTTTCCTCACACATATAGACAAAACATACAGAAAAACTGCTACATGAGACTTTTCAAAGACATCTGGGGGAAGCATATGACATGTATGTCTTTGTGTCTGCCTGTTTGTCTGTGCGTTCCCCCTCACCTCTGAGGCAGGCGAGACTTGAGCATGTGTGTGTGTGTGTCTGTCCGTGTGTGTGTGTGTGTGTGTGTGTAGGTTAAGGTTAGTGTTTAGAGGTTACCTCTGCAGCAGACGCGACTTGAGCAGATGTCGGCAGGCCTGCTCCTCCTGTGTGTGTGTGTGTGTGTGTGTGTGTGTGTGTGTGTCTGTCCATGTGTACAGGGTGAGGGCTAAGCTTACCTCTGCAGCAGTCTCGACTTGAGCAGGTGTCGGCAGGCCTGCTCCTCCTGCGTGACCTCCGGCCCCCGGTACAGGATGTGCAGCATGTTGCAGGCGAGCACCGACAGCCCGAGCGCCAGGTCCGTCAGGAACGGGAGCCCCCCGGACACGTCCTCAGACGCCTCCTGCGCACGGACCGTGATCAGAAACCCCCACATGGCGCGGTCCGGCGTGTTGTGCTCCCGCCCGCTCCGCATCTCGAACGAGAAGGTCACTGTGTCTCCGTCAACCTGTAAGAGAAAGAAAAATATTTGAAGGAATTTTACAACAATCAAAAAGCCCTCTTCATATACATCAGAACTGATTAGGACATGTAGTTTGCTTACATAACCAATTCAATCAGTCAGTCGAGAAGCCGCCAGTACGGCACAGGATACAAATGATGAGGGAGCCCTGAACTATGACGGATTAATGTAAAACAAAAGACCACTTGACTTTTGGCTATATTCAGAATATGTAGGCTCTGCATATGCTCAAGGACGACCCTGACCTTGACCAGGTCCTTGGGCCAGCCCGACCCGAGCACGCTCCGACTGCCGTAGCCCAGTGTGTTCCCGCCGTACTCCGCGACCTTCCGACAGCTGGTGCTCGGCCCCGCGAAGGTCATCAACTGCAAATACAACAAAACATCAAACTGATTGTTATCAACGCAACAACAAAAATCATGTATACAAAAGAGGAAGTACATACAAAAATAACAATCAAAATGAACATTGAAGTTAAGGTCAATCAAATACTGATGTCACGGTGATACGTTGAGGAAAATTAGACATCCAGGTAGTAAGATACGCCAAATCTATTCAAAATTTTATCCAGTAGCTTGTCTATATGAGTAACTATTTTTGGCGTACTGACGTTATAGCTCCCTTTCCAAACAAAGTATTCAGACTGCAGTACTCTCCTGTATCTCTAGGAAGCGCTGCACATGTCTCACCTTATCGTAGTCGTACTGAGACGAACACCTGGGGTCGAAGCGCAGGTACAGACACCGCGCGCCCGGGATCTGACTGCAGTACTATTCACTATCGCTAGGAGGCACTGCACATGTCTCACCTTATCATAGTCGTACTGTGAGGAGCACCGTGGGTCAAAGCGCAGGTACAGGCACCGCGCTCCCGGGATCTGACTGCAGTACTATTCACTATCGCTAGGAGGCACTGCACATGTCTCACCTTATCATAGTCGTACTGTGAGGAGCACCGTGGGTCAAAGCGCAGGTACAGGCACCGCGCGCCCGGGATCTGACTGCAGTACTATTCACTATCACTAGGAGGAGCTGCACATATCTCACCTTGTCGTAGTCGTACTGTGAGGAGCACCTGGGGTCGAAGCGCAGGTACAGGCACCGCGCCCCCGGGATCTGAACCGTCTCTCGGAACTTGTAGTTGTCCCGGACGGGGTGGATGGACTCCACGGACTTCCCGGTGGCCCAGGGCGCGGGAATCTTCACCCCGAACAGGAACCCAGCGTCGGCCTCACTATCGTGTTTCATCCTGGGGGTCAGGGGTCACAGAAGAGGTCAAGGGTCACAGAGTAGTAGTCAGGGGTCACAGAAACGAGGTCAGAAATTCATAGAAAAGTGTTTTTTTCATCGAAGGACCTTTTAATCAAATTAGTATAGCCAAGTAGCAGGTTAACACGCACATACACTCATGTACATGATTGTCCAAATACACACAAATACACATACACGCACACACGCACACACACACACACAGAGTTGTTGTGACCTACTCTTCTGTCTGCTTGCCTCCCCCGATGAGCTCCACCACGTCGGATGTGGGGGTGGGGGGCGGCTCCTCACCCCCGGGGCGACTCGTCTGTGTCTTCAGCAGCAACGCACACTGGGGGGGAAAAGCAAACTTTAAGGTTACAAGAATAATCTTCGAACAGTGACTTGATAAAAGGTAGCAAAATACTCGGCCTAGTCTCGTGTTCTCGCGAGACTAGGTCATTCCATGAACAAGACGTACAGACTAGATGTCGAAAATTTGGAGGTTTGTATTTTGCTACCTTTTATCAAGTCACTGTTCGAAGAATATTCTTGCAACTGTGATTATACGTGACTGATGAACCTCTTAAACGAAAACTTTAAGGTATTTTGCAATTTCAATTACTGGATCAGATGTGCAGGTAAGGATCAAAATAATCAGCCTCTCCTTTAGAATGGTATGTGTGAGTGCTAGTGCGAGTTCATAAGCTTTCTAGTTAGTTGACCTGACTAGACAGCACAACCAGTATCTGTTTCAGGATGTCTGGTTTCCTTTAGTGCTAGATAATAAATAAGCTTTCTAGTTAGCTATCTAGCTAGCTAGATATTTAGTTATCTGGCTGGACAGCACGACCAGCTGCACAAGGCATGAGGGCGCCGGCCAGCAGCAGGTACTTCAGGTTGCCGTGGGTGCTAGTTGATATGTTGGTTAGTTAGCTAGTTAATAAGTTAATTACATAGTTAGTTACCTGGCTGGACAGCACGACCAGCTGCACCAGCTGCGGCATCAGGGCGTCTGGTTTCTTTGAGTGCTAGTTAATAGATTAGTTTTCTAGTTAGCTCGTTAGTTAGTTAGTTACCTGGCTGGACAGCACGACCAGCTGCACCAACTGCGGCATGAGGGCGTCGGCCAGGGGGAGGTACTTCAGGTTGCCGTGGGTGAGTGATGTCATCAGCACGGGGAGCAGGTGCCCCAGCACCGTCGCCTTGGCAACCCGCTCCAGGCCCTGGAACCTGCATTCCCGGTCCTCCGCGCCGCTCGCCGAGAAGGAGCGACAAACGTCCAGCAGCACCTCAAGCACCTGCAGGTCAGAGTTCAGAGCTCAAGTCAACAGTTACAAGAGTTCAGAGGTCAAGTCAAGAGCTACAAGAGTTCAAAGATCAAGTATCATCAGAGGTTAAAGGTGAGACAAAGTCAGTCCAAGATTTGATTAAGGGTCAACTGAACCATCAACAGAGTTAAAAAGTCAGACTGTCACAGTAATAATGAAGGTTCACTAATAACAACCATCATCTTTCAAACTTAACATCATTTCAATAAGTGTCAGAAAGTAGAATCATTTTTGTAAGCGATTGTTGCTGACAGTACCTCTTGACAGCCCAGGAGAACCTTGGTGGCGAGTCCCAGCACCGCTCCCTGGATCATCTGCAGAGGGGAAAAATGGACACTCCAGTCATTCATTCACAACAACATGAAGATTAGATGGCTGGAAATGGACTTAACACGATGTTTTCCATCGGGAGGAATCCTGTAGCAAGGGACACCTCATATATATAACGTCAGATTAGATGACACAAAAAGGATGTTTTCCGATGAGTGGAATCCGGTACCAAGGGACACCTCATATATAACATCACAGTGTTAGTTCTGTTCTGTGGTGTTGAGGTCCTTACGATGGGCCATTGTTAACTGTTCTGTTTACTTAATTGTCTAGAAGGGCAGGGACTATGTGGACCTGTGTGTACTGTAAACAGATGGAATCTAGATGGAATCAAAGTTCTTCATGCCAAATAGAACCAATCAGTACTGCCCTAACGATCATCAAAATGGCACTAAGGTGTCACTTGTTTCAAAACACTTGGTTGTGAAAAAGGAACTTGATACACCAGTTCACCAAGCTGACAAAACTATCTACAGACTTACTTCGTGCAGCTTGTTCTTTTTGGTTTGTTCCTCACCACCAAGTTTATCGTTGCTCGCGGTAACGACCGCACTCATCACGTGGGACAACATCGCCATGATGTACCGTAGGCACGGTGATGCTTTCTGTCAATCAATCAATCAATCAATCAATCAATCAATCAATTTATTAATCTATTTATCTATAAACAAATCAATCTCTTGTCAAGATGGTAAGCATACTTTTATGGATATCTGAAGCATGTTGAGCATCAAGACATTATCAGATAGGAAACAGGGCTTACATATACACAAAGCAAGAGGCTGCTGTGAGCCATTTAAACAACAGCTATTCAACTATGAGACAAGCCACACACGCACACATATACACATGCACACACACTCACACACAGTATCATGACTCACCGGTACAGACGAGACTATCGTGTTGAACTCCTGCTGTTCGGCTGCCACGCACGTGCGCAGAAGCACACACGACTCACGCACACACAGCCACACACATGCACACCACTCACCGGTACAGACGAGACTATCGTGTTGAACTCCTGCTGTTCGGCTGCCACGCACGTGCGCAGAAGCACACACGACTCGCACACACACAGCCACACACGCGCGCACACATGCACACCACTCACCGGTACAGACGCGACTATCGTGTTGAACTCCTGCTGTTCGGCTGCCACGCACGTGCGCAGAAGCACACACGACTCACGCACACACAGCCACACACGCGCACACACATGCACACCACTCACCGGTACAGATGACACTATCGTGTTGAACTCCTGCTGTTCAGCTGCCACGCACGTGCGCAGAAGCACACGACTCGCGCACACACAGCCACACACATGCACACCACTCACCGGTACAGACGAGACTATCGTGTTGAACTCCTGCTGTTCGGCTGCCACGCACGTGCGCAGAAGCACACACGACTCACGCACACACAGCCACACACATGCACACCACTCACCGGTACAGACGAGACTATCGTGTTGAACTCCTGCTGTTCGGCTGCCACGCACGTGCGCAGAAGCACACACGACTCACGCACACACAGCCACACACATGCACACCACTCACCGGTACAGACGAGACTATCGTGTTGAACTCCTGCTGTTCGGCTGCCACGCACGTGCGCAGAAGCACACACGACTCGCACACACACAGCCACACACGCGCGCACACATGCACACCACTCACCGGTACAGACGCGACTATCGTGTTGAACTCCTGCTGTTCAGCTGCCACGCACGTGCGCAGAAGCACACACGACTCGCACACACAGCCACACATGCGCACACACATGCACACCACTCACCGGTACAGAGGAGACTATCGTGTTGAACTCCTGCTGTTCGGCTGCCACGCACGTGCGCAGAAGCACACACGACTCGCACACACACAGCCACACACGCGCACACACATGCACACCACTCACCGGTACAGATGACACTATCGTGTTGAACTCCTGCTGTTCAGCTGCCACGCACGTGCGCAGAAGCACACGACTCGCGCACACACAGCCACACACGCGCACACACATGCACACCACTCACCGGTACAGACGACACTATCGTGTTGAACTCCTGCTGTTCCGCCCCCACGCACGTGCGCAGAAGCACACACGACTCACGCACACACAGCCACACACGCGCACACACATGCACACCACTCACCGGTACAGACGACACTATCGTGTTGAACTCCTGCTGTTCAGCTGCCACGCACGTGCGCAGAAGCACACACGACTCACGCACACACAGCCACACACATGCACACCACTCACCGGTACAGACGACACTATCGTGTTGAACTCCTGCTGTTCAGCTGCCACGCACGTGCGCAGAAGCACACACGACTCACGCACACACAGCTTCAGGATCAGCTGTACAAGATCCTCCTTCAACCTGCTGAGGTCAAGACACCGTCAGGTCAACTTAACCGTTTCAAAGTTATGTTATGACAGAAGAGCACATCACCGCCTCAAGCATAATTATATAAGATTGTTTTTGCGTATATTTGGTTGATATCCCGTATATAGCATCATTATACTGTATGCTCATTATGTTCAGGGTACGTGCTCAGTAATAGAGAGGGAAGCATGTGTGGCACCGATCATGAACTGTCCACTGGGTAGATTGATAAGCTTTCTCAGTGTGCTTGACCAGTATAACCAGCAGGGCTGGCTCCAGCTTTAACTTTTTTTCCTGTCCCACTCATTGTTTGGGAGCCAATGTTGTTAGTATTCATTGTTAATTCTGTCATTTCAAGCTTACAAAAATACAATTTCATCTGCCTCATGTCCTGAAGTTTAGACTTTTGGACGGACGGGGTGAAATTTTTTCCGTCCCAGCAAGCAAATTTTCATCCCTGGATGGTGGGACGGGTCCTGGAGACAGCCCTGATGACCAATTTATCTCTTCCCGGTAGGATTTTTGTAAGGACAAACTTGAACTCCAGAAGTCTGACCTGACAGGAGGGGCGGCCTTGTCGGTGGCGGGGGTCGGGTGGGTCAGCTGATCGGCCAGGTCCAACAGGATCAGGTCCCGCAGCTTACCCAGGCCGCACTTCTTTTCCCCTGGGGCAGAACAACAATCTGTGTCAACAAGTAAACAAACAAACATCCCAACCCTAACCCAACGGGATCAGATCCCGCAGCTTACCCAGGCCGCACTTCTCTTCCCCTGGGGCAGAACAACAATCTGTGTCAACAAGTAAACAAACAAACATCCCAACCCTAACCCAACGGGATCAGATCCCGCAGCTTACCCAGGCCGCACTTCTCTTCCCCTGGGGCAGAACAACATTCTGTGTCAACAAATAAATAAACAAACAAAGATCCCAACCCTAACCCAACAGCATCGAATCCCACAGTTTACCCAGGCCGCACTTGTCTTCCCCTGGGGCAGAACAACATTCTGTGTCAACAAGTTAACAAATAAATAAACAAAGATCCCAACCCTAACCCACCGGGATCAGATCCCGCAGTTTACCCAGGCCGCACTTCTCTTCCCCTGGGGCACAACAACATTCTGTGTCAACAAATAAACAAATAAACAAACAAAGATCCCAACCCTAACCCAACAGGATCGAATCCAGCAGCTTTGTTTTCTTCTGGGGCAGAACAACATTCCAATCAAACAAACAAACAAACACCTTGTCTCAACCCTAAACCAACAGAATGAAATCTCGCCCTTATATATATATATATACCTACAACACTTTTCTCCTAACATAGGGGTAAAATTACTACCATTTTAGCCATGGGAATCAGATGACGATTGTGATTTCTCATATCTTCTAGAGACTTGGCTAAAGTAGGCCAGCTGAGCAACCATCTAGTCAGCCCTTAGCGTGAAAGAACTCAAGCATGCATGGTTATGACAGCCTAAACAGATGATGATTAAAAAGAAAGATATTTCTGAGCAGATTGTTCTCACCTTCCATCAGCAGCAGTTTCAGCAGCTTGTTCTGCTCCTCTTCATCAGGGTACAGAACGGTGTGTCCAGAACTGGAAACAACATGATAAAATAGTAATGTCTAATGTCTGTCCAGCAAGAAAATGCAACTTTACTCTTTCTAACCCTCTGGTTGTCTTCATCTGGGTACAGGACGGTGTGTCCAGCACTGGGGACAACATGATAAACAACAAAGTCATGATAAACAACAAAGTCATGATAAACAACAAAGTCATGATAAACAAACAAGTTAAGTCTGTCTGTCTGTCTCTTTCTAACCCTCCGGTCCTCCTCATCTGGGTACAGGACGGTGTGTCCGGCACTGGAAACAACATGATAAACAAGTAATGTCTATGTCTGTCCAGCAAGAAAATGCAACTTTACTCTTTCTAACCCTCTGGTTGTCTTCATCAGGGTACAAAACATACTATCCAGGACTAAAAACAACAAACTATTAGGTACAAAGAACATGATAAACAAGTTGTCTATGTCTGTCCGACAAAAAATTTCTACTTTACTCTTTCTAACCCTCTGGTTGTCTTTGTCAGGGTACAGAACGGTGTGTCCAATGCTGGGGACAGGAAAGGGAAAAAATTCACACTTTCAAACCTTCTTCTCCTTAGATTTGATGCAAGCAGTTATTTTTGGTTCAAGTTAAAAGAAATCACAGACAGTAGCATGTCACTCACCATGATGATGAACACTTTTCAACCCCTTTTATAATATACCACTACTACACAGACTTCTTGCGAGCAAATATGTTTATTTGGGCTTTTTACGTTAAAAGGAAAAAACGGCTAAGCAACTCTCACCTGCAGACGTTCGCTGCCTCCTCCTGAATCCTGGGGCAGGGGGACGTCGTCAGCAGTCGCCACACCAGCGTCCTGAGAATACAGCAGAGAAAACTGGTAAACTTCAATTCAACATCGACCAACACACCAGAATACGTATCACCATATAATCATAAACAACCAGCAGTAGCCACACCATCGTCCTGAGAATACAGCAGATTAAACTGGTAAATCTTTTTTCTTTTCTTTTTTATTTCGCACAGGTAAAAGAATTTTACATACATATGACAGATCAATACACATAGTGCCGGGGAAGGTAGAGACCAATGTGGTCTATAATATTCCATCCCCATTTTCCAAACAGAATGAATTACAATGATAAATTAAGATATAGAGAAAAAAAAATGACAACTTAATATCGTAACAAATAACAAATCAATAACTAATAATAACAATAACAAAAAACAATAACTAAATTATTATATATAAAGAAACAATTACCTAACTGAACACAGAAAAATTACCAATTAAATAAGCAAGGAAACAATTCGATAAATAATAACGATGCAAATAACCACAAGCATATAAAACAACACAAGTCAATAACACAAAAATGCACCCAGACATGCAGGATATAAATGAAAAACCAAAGAATAGAAGGTTAAGCAAAGGATTGATTGTTTAAAATGGTTAAATGAATGGTTTATTTGCATCAAAGGGCAATACAATCACACAGTAGCAACTGTTATAAGCTGAAGTGGAGTATTTGATTTACAATGCATTAAAACTTGTCCTGCAAACACTATAGATTAAAACTCACTTAAACTTTGACCCACACACCACACTATGTACCTGTGGTCCACCATGTAAACATGAGCAACCTGCCGAATCACCTGACTGAACCCCAGGATCTACATGTATCTATCACCTGTACACAGACTTCCCTGAACCCACCTGGTTTTCTTCACCAGCATGGCCTCCTCCTCAGACTCATTCTCGAAGATGAAGGACTTGAAAATCACCTGAAGAAACAAACAAACAACATGAGAAACTTAGAATTATAGTCTATTTTCTTGTTACAAGACAACAGCATAAAAATATATGATCCTCTGCAATTAAACCTTAAGTTGTCCTGTGAGCTGTCCTGTGTCAAAAAGCCACGGTCAACATTGAGTTATTTTGTACAGCTGTATCTGTAGGACGATCAGCACACGGTCAGCCTGCTGTACTCTGTGCTGTCACACAATCAAGTGCAGCAATAATACCAGACAGCTGCACTACAGTAGGGACTGTAATATTGTACAGCTGCTGTACCTGAAGGACGATGAGCACACACAAGGTCGGCCTGCTGTCCTGGTTGCTGACTGCGCTGTCCAGGATGTCACAGACACAGTCAAGGTGTCGGGTTAGGGTTAGACTAGACTACAGTAGGGACAGTACAGCTGTACCTGAAGGACGATGAGCACACACAAGGTCAGCCTGCTGTCCTGGTTGCTGACTGCGCTGTCCAGGATGTCACAGACACAGTCAAGGTGTCGGGTTAGGGTTAGACTAGACTACAGTAGGGACAGTACAGCTGTACCTGAAGGACGATGAGCACACACAAGGTCAGCCTGCTGTCCTGGTTGCTGACTGCGCTGTCCAGGATGTCGCAGACACAGCCGAGGTGTCGGGTGTCGATGTTGGGCTGCTGCAGGAGAATCTTCCCCAGAACCGTGTTCAGGAGGTCGGAGGTCAGCTGGTGGCAGCAGCTGAACCCGACGTGCCGCATCAGCTGGTTGATGACCTCTGGACACGCCACAAGGTTATCTGGGAGGGGGGGGGTGAAACGGTTGTTCTTTATAGACAATCATTTTTCCATTAGAAACACTTAATTGCCTCAAGGACGGAGGTTCAGCCAGAAGGTACTGGTTTTTTGTTGTGCATTTCTGTCCTAAATTGTTCCTATAACTCAATATCCATTCAATTGATTGGTGTGATTGTGTGTGGGTAGCTATTGACTGCTGAAGAAACCTGGCCATTTTTGGCCCCCTAGCAGTTTTTTCAGGTACTGGAGCATTAAAGGCCAACGTCCTCTTGCTCATACTAACCCTGGGGAGGTTCCCGGATGTCCACATTAATCCCCAGCCGTCTGCACACGTGGTGCGGGGCCTGGTTAGGGACTGGTTAGGTACTGGTTAGGAACTGGTTAGGTACTGGTTAGGTACTGGTTGGGTACTGGTCGGGTACTGGTTAGGTGCTGGTTAGGTACTGGTTAGGTATTGGTTAGGTACTGGTTAGGTTCTGGTTAGGTACTGGTTGGGTACTGGTTAGGTACTGGTTGGGTACTGGTTAGGTACTGGTTGGGTACTGGTTGGGTACTGGTTAGGTACTGGTTAGGTACTGGTTGGGTACTGCTTAGGTACTGGTTGGGTACTGCTTAGGTTAATGAGTGTGTACTAACCCTGGGGTGGTTCCCGGATGTCCACATTAATCCCCAGCCGTCTGCAGACATGGTGCGGAGCCTGGTTAGGTACTGGTTAGGTACTGGTTAGGTACTGGTTAGGTACTGGTTGGGTACTGGTTAGGTTAATGAGAGTGTACTAACCCTGGGGAGGTTCCCGGATGGCCGTGTCTATCCCAAGCCGCCTGCAGACGTGGTGCGGAGCCTGGTTAGGTACTGGTTAGGTACTGGTTAGGTACTGGTTAGGTACTGGTTAGGTACTGGTTGGGTACTGGTTGGGTACTGGTTAGGTACTGGTTAGGTACTGGTTAGGTACTGGTTAGGTACTGGTTAGGTACTGGTCAGGTACTGGTTAGGTTAATGAGAGTGTACTAACCCTGGGGTGGTTCCCGGATGGTCGTGTCTATCCCCAGCCGTCTGCACACGTGGTGCGGGGCCTGGTTGGGTACTGGTTAGGTACTGGTTGGGTACTGGTTAGGTACTGGTTAGGTTAATGAGTGTGTACTAACCCTGGGGTGGTTCCCGGATGTCCACATTAATCCCCAGCCGCCTGCAGATGTGATGAGGAGCCTGGTTGCCCGGGTTGTGCCACTGGTCCACCCAGTCGCCCGAACACGTCCAGATCAGGTTGTTCACAGCGTCGTAACACACCCCTGGGGCAATCAGACATCATTCGTGGAGTTGGGAAAATGACAGTGATGAAACTCAATATACTGTACCTGTCTCTATATAGCTGGTACAACTGACATTCGGCTTAACACACCAGCTTCAATATTTGACTGGTTTAATTTTGGTTGCCTTTGTAGGCTAGACGTTTGTTCAATCACTACAGCAAATGGCTAGCCCACTGGTAGTGGTGTGTTCATCTCCTATACTCCTTGTCATAAATGCTGAGTGCTAAGCAGAGAAAGCGGTATGTACCATTTAAAATAAAATCTTTGGTATGACCCGGCCACATTGGGTATTGAACCTACAACCCCCCAGATACAAAACGAGTAATCTACACTTGAGCTTCTGCACTGACCTTCCAATGGAAAAAGGAAATGTGAAAAATGACGTACCGAGGCCCTGAACGCTGGCGCCTCTGGCGAGGGAACACGTGGGAGCGTCGACCAGTTCGCACCGGTTCGTGTACTGTCCGCTGGCGGTGCTGAAGCACAGGCTCGTCGCCAGGACTACGGAAACACAAATAAACAAACACATCAAGCCACACCAATAAGCCTCTTCAATGTTCTAACTGCACATGCACACCAAAATGCATTGTGGGTAATATGTCAAAGTTGAAGGCCATTGAGCCATAAACAAATCATGTCTGGACAAGTATTATTATTAAGCATGATCTAGGCAAGAATTGTTCACAAGTTAGAGCTTTCACCTTTGACAGACATTTTGCATGTGAAGTTGGAACTATATTATTTTATTTGTTGGTTTTCGGAATCTAAAAAAAGAGAAAAGTTGACAATTAGAATTCCACCAATGTTAGAGAATTGCATGTTTTGGATGTATGTCTGTTTGATGCAAACAGAATAACTCAAGAAGCTGTAGATGTGATGTTCATGATGTTTTGTAGGTGGGTAGGTGTCAGAAAGACAAGGGTCAAGTTCGAGAATGGGTCTCCTGACGGCTACCTACAATACTGCATCGGAACTTGTATGTTCGTATGTTTGTATTCAAAAACATTTTAGTTACTGAGACCAGCTTACCTCTGAGGGACGACAGACTGGTGCCGCTGCCAAATAAGGAGCGTGCTGCAGAACTGGAGCTGCTGCCAGGGGGCGCTGTGAGCATGACCAGGGTGCTGCCGCAGGTGTAGATAGGCGTCCTGCGCAGGAGCTTCAGGCTCAGCCCACAGCTGCTGGCAGCTGGAAAACATCACACAGGACAGCCTTAGAACGTACCATTGGAGAAATGGGTATAAATAAAGATCAGGAGCTTCAGGCTCAGCCCACAGCTGCTGGCAGCTGGAAAACATCGCACAGGACAGCCTTAGGACGTACCATTGGAGAAAAGGGTATAAATAAAGATCAGGAGCTTCATGCTCAGCCCACAGCTGCTGGCAGCTGGAAAACATCGCACAGGACAGCCTTAGGATGTACCATTGCAGAAAAGGGTATAATAATGATCAGGAGCTTCAGGCTCAGCCCACAGCTGCTGGCAGCTGGAAAACATCGCACAGGACAGCCTTAGGATGTACCATTGGAGAAATGGGTATGAATAATGATCAGGAGTTTCTACAGGGGCTCAGCCCACAGCTGCTGGCAGCTGGAAAACATCACACAGGACAGCCTTAGGACGTACCATTGGAGAAATGGGTATAAATAATGATCAGGAGCTTCATGCTCAGCCCACAGCTGCTGGCAGCTGGAAAACATCGCACAGGACAGCCTTAGGACGTACCATTGGAGAAATGGGTATAAATAATGATCAAGAGCTTCAAGCTCAGCCCACAACTGCTGGCAGCTGGAAAACATCGCACAGGACAGCCTTAGGACGTACCATTGCAGAAAAGGGTATAAATAATGATCAGGAGTTTCTACAGGGGCTCAGCCCACAGCTGCTGGCAGCTGCAAAACATCGCACAGGACAGCCTTAGGACGTACCATTGGAGAAATGGGTATAATAATGGTCAGGAGCTTCAGGCTCAGCCCACAGCTGCTGGCAGCTGGAAAACATCGCATAGGACAGCCTTAGAACGGACCATTGGAGAAATGGGTATAATAATGATCAGGAGCTACAGGCTCAGCCCACAGCTACTGGCAGCTGGAAAACATCGCACAGGACAGCCTTAGGACGGACCATTGGAGAAATGGGTATAGATAATGATCCTGACCCTCCCTAATAAAACTTCCACATGGAACAGCCCACAACTTCAGGTCTCGGTTCTTAAGTTTTTCTTACGATTCGGGGCAGATCTGACTCATTCTGACTTGTTCTCAGAAAGGCGACAGTGGTTCTTCAAACATCATTTTCCAGGCAATTCAATGTTTCCGGTGGAAAGAGGTGCCACTAACCAAAAGACAAAAATTTTCTGTGGAAATGTTACCTCTGGTTAAAACCAACATGAAAAGTAATTTTTGTCTCAAAGTCAAACCTGCTATTTTGGGGGCATTCTTCCGACGCTGGTGCAAGGAAAAGACAAATTTTCCTGGGATAATGACTGACTGAATGCGGCTGCAGGATGTTTCTACCACTGCAGCAGCAGAAAACAGTGGACTACTACTAATGACTGACACGGGAATAAAGGTCATCGTTCGCCTGTGTGCTAAGCCTGTAATCCTGATACAGGGTGTTCAGATACATAAAGAGGGCCTGCATGGGGGGGTCCCGACAACGCTCTACGATAAATTCGGAGGGCCGGCTACGTAATACGCTAAATTCGGAAAACCTCCCTTCGCTCTACGCTAAATTCAGAAAGCCCCCCTACGCTCTACGCTAAATTATGGAGTGGTCGGCAACGCTCTACGTGAAATTAAAACGGCCGATTACGCTCTACGTAAAAGGGGCATGCAGGCCCTCATAAAATGTTACTCAGGTTTATAAAAGTTGAGACTTACTGGAGGTTTCCTCCCTGACACCTGGCGTGGTGGTTCTGCCCATGAAGTAGCACCAGTAAGACACAGTTTAAGAGAGATGAGACTAACGGCAGGTTTGAATACACGGTGTAAGAATGACTTGTTGGTTTGTTAGAGACTTACTGGAGGTCTCCTCCCTGGCACCGCCAGTAGGCGTGGTGTTCCCGCCCGTCAGCGCGATGAGCGAGGCCGCGGAGGTCGAGCGCGTGTACGGCCGCAGGCGCGACAGCAGAGCCTCATTCAGCGACTTCGACGTGTCGCCTTCTTTCCGCTGCATCGTGACCCGCGGCGCCAACGGTACTGCTACAATGGTACCGCTCTGGTCCTGGAAATGGAGTAAAACACGTGAAAATCTGTGACCCCCGGTGCCAGCTGTACCGCTACAACGGTACCGCTCTGGTCCTGGGAATGGAGTAACACATGTGAGAATCTGTAAATTTGAACCCCTTCCGCTGCAATCATGACCCGCCGCGCCAGCGGGACCGCAACAATGGTACCGCCCTGGTCCTACATATGAAATAAAACATGTGAGAATCGATAACCCTAGGTCTGAACCCTAACCCTTTCAGCGACTTTGGAATATAACACGTCATCAGAGCCTTGGGGCCTTCTGCAATCTGCAACTGAACTGAAAAACCAACAGTTGAAGTACTGACTTACTATCTAAACACACATTGGGATTGTACATTTCAGTCAGACTTTTAAATAAACTTTTCAGTTATCCATCTTGTATTTTCATGTATGTTGGATTAAGTTCTTACTCCTGTTTTATATTCATCTTTCTAAGGAGAGGGCTTCACATAAGCAAGTGGTGCTTTTTGCCCAATCCACAAAAAGTATATTTGATTAGAAGGAAACAAAATGAATAAACCAACCTGTAGTCTGAACATGTCCATGTACACGGGCGGGTTGCGTATCGGGGGATTGTTTATTTCAGACTTGTAAATAAACAAATAAACACAAGTGCTGACCTGTAGTCTGAACATGTCCATGTACACGGGCGGGTTGCTTATCAGAGGATTGTTTATTTCAGACTTGTAAATAAACAAATAAACAAGTGCTAACCTGTAGTCTGAAGATGTCCATGTAGACGGGCGGGTTGCTTATCGGGGGATTGTTTATTTCAGATTTGTAAATAAACAAATAAACAAGTGCTGACCTGTAGTCTGAACATGTCCATGTAGACGGGCGGGTTGCTTATCGGGGGATTGTTCATTTCAGACTTGTAAATAAACAAATAAACAAGTGCTGACCTGTAGTCTGAACATGTCCATGTAGACGGGCGGGTTGCTTATCGGGGTATTGTTTATTTCAGACTTGTAAATAAACAAATAAACAAGTGCTGACCTGTAGTCTGAACATGTCCATGTAGACGGGCGGGTTGCGCACGTTCTTGTCCGAGAGCAGAGCGGGGCTCCAGACCCAGTAGAAGTAGACGCCGTCGCTGGTCAGGGCGAGGGTCGTGATGGCCGCACTGCTGACGTACTCCTCGGGCGCGGGCACCGACGCTACACACTGCCGACAGGAACCAAGGGGAGTCAACGTCATTTTTCTTTCATACATGATGTAACATTGCAACTGCAGTCAAACCTGCATGGTCAGGCAACCACCTCCAGTGACAAGCCACATCTACACAGTCCCTCAGGCTTCCATTTTTACATAGTAAACCCCACCCTGTCCTCAGCAACCATTTTTCCTCAACAACCGTTTTCTTCAACCCCTTGAGTTGTTGCTGAATCCAGGTTTGACTGTGGTTCTTTCAGGATTTTCAAAGCAAAAATTTGAAGAAAGAAGCAGAATGAAATGGTCAACATATTACACAGTAATGTGTGTAGATTTTACCTGCAAGGTGTATAGATGTTACCTATAAAGTGTGTGGATTTTACCTGTAAGGTGTGTAGATGTTACCTATAAAGTGTGTGGATTTTACCTGTAAGGTGTGTAGATGTTACCTATAAAGTGTGTGGATTTTACCTGTAAGGTGTGTAGATGTTACCTATAAAGTGTGTGGATTTTACCTGTAAGGTGTGTAGATGTTACCTATAAAGTGTGTGGATTTTACATGTAAGGTGTGTGGATTTTACCTGTAAGGTGTTTGATTTTACCTGTAAGGTGTTTGATTTTACCTGTAAGGTGTGTGGACATTACCTGTAAGGTGTTCATACCTGTAAGGTGTGTGGAAGTTACCTGTACGGTATTCATACCTGTAAGGTGTGTGGACTGAGGATGTTGAGCAGGACTTTCTGTTTGCCGTCGAAGTTGGCGGGTCGGTGCACGAGGCGGCCGCCCCCCCACACCACCCAGCCCTGCTCCAGCTGGGGGTTACGGGCATACAGGAATCCTCTGTAAAACAGGAGGGGTCAGTAGCTTCTTAACCCCCTCATACACCCTCAGATGCAAACACAAACACACACTCTCTGACACTCTGACAAACACACACACACACACACACACACACACACACACACACACACTCTCTGACACACACACGCACACACACACACACACACACACACACACACACACACACATGCACACACACACACACACACACACTCTCTGACACACACACGCACACACACACACACACACACACACACACACACACACACACACACACACACACACAGATACACAAGCCAATACTACACTAGTACTCCACTTGAGTGAAGTAACAAAGCAGTACCTGAGTGTTCCGTGTAATCCAGACCCGATCTTGCTCAGCCCACGCCCCTCGGAGTTTGTTGTGTACAGAAAACAGCCATCGCAGGCAAGGTTCCTCCCAATCTCAGAGTCTGCAAAGTACAACAACTCCTTATATAGGCCACACCATCTTCATTCATTGGTTCTTGTATATCTTAAAGTCAAATTTTATTCTTCTTCTTATGAGCGAGCTGTAAAGATAAAAAAAGGAGCCTGGGAGCAAAACTTGCATCTCACTGATATATTCACTACCAGAAAATGTCACAAAAATGTCACAAAAATATCACAAAGTACAACCCTTACATTCTCTTTTCATGATAATATTTCCATTCAATTTGGCATTTTTTTTTTAAACTGAACAAAATAAAACAGCAATCTATTTCCATGGTGCTCAGACATTTTGGACTTACCTTTTTTCTTTTAGCAAGACATAAACCTATCAAACTATTTCCGGATGAAAACGCACCTAATATATATTCTCCCAGAAACTGTCACAAGGTACATTGTATGTACATGCCAGGGTTGTACATGTACAGCCCTTAGATTTTCTTTTCGTGGTAATATTTTGATGTAGCATTACTCTTTAAAATTAAAAAAAACATTAACTTTATGCGACATTTTCTCTACAAAAGAAAACAGCAATCTATTGCCATAGTTCTCCGACATTTTAAAGTTACTACTTCTTTTTACTTAGCAAGACAAGAAAAAAACAAAAAAAAACTATGAATTTCAAACTATTCCCAGATGAAAACTCGAGCCTCACCCTTGTCCTTGTCGTCCGGCCCCTTGTCGATGTTGGTCAGCATGTCCTCAAAGCCCCAGCACAGGAGGTGCTTACTGCCTAATAAGGAGGTGGTCAGCCCAGGCCCGCCCTCTGTCTGCAACAGCTTGAACAGCAGCTCCGCCACAGGCAGGGGCGACAGGGTCGTCTGTAGTCTCTGTAACAAGTGTGCTGTGTGCAGCAGGGTCTTCAGGGAACCTCTGGGGAAAACATACATTACAACATCAGACATGAGCTCCCTCTGTCTGTAGGAGCTTGAACAGCAGCTCCGCCACCGGCAGGGGAGACAGGGTCGTCTGTAGTCTCTGTAACAAGTGTGCTGTGTGCAGCAGGGTCTTCAGGGAACCTCTGGGGGGGAGGGGAACATACATTACAAAATCAGTCATGAGCGCCCTCTGTCTGTAGGAGCTGGAACAGCAACTCATTCCCTTCCTCTCGCACAGTAAACAACAACAGGCCTCACCATTCACACGGCAGGGCCACAAGGGCGACTGTAGCGTTCTCCCATTGTTACGTCCTGTAATGACCTTGAGGCGCCCCCCTCCCCCTCCTCTTGCCAGGAGCACAGCGAACAGTGAACAATAACAACAACAACAGCCTCACCGTGCACAAGCCAGGGCCACCAGGGCAGCTGCAGCATTTTCCCGTTGTTGTACGTCCTGCAATGACCTTGAGGCGCCCCCCTCCCTCGTGGCGCCCCCCTCCCCCTCCTCCAACCAGGAGCACAGCAGGCTCTCCAGCCCGTTGAGGCAGTCGGACGGCTCCTTGGTGAGGCTCAGCGGCGCGCAGTCACGCAGACACTACAGGGAGGAACGAATACCAGGCTATTAGCTAGCAGGGCGTCAGGGCGTCTTTTGCACGCCCTACACTAAGAAAACAAGGAAATTAGACGCCCTCATTTTGCAAGGGATTCACAAATCATCAGGTTGGTAAATCACTGGATAGCAAAGTCAGGCTGTTAGCTAGCAGGCATCAGAGCGTCTTATATATGAATGCCCGACACAAAGAAAGGAAGGAAATTAGACCGTCCACTCCCTCACAATGTTCCCCTTACAATTTTTTCTTAGAAAACCCCCTGGTATGATGAATCAAACATGGTATAAAACAGAAGTAAGTATTCCCAGCCGTGACACTGCTCAGTACCGGCCTGCAGTAGCAGCTCTGCCGTCATGCAGCACAGACTCAGGTCCGAGCGGCTCTGGGCCTTAGTTCTACAGTATAACTAACCTGCAGTAGAGCCTTAGTTCTACAGTATAACTAACCTGCAGTAGAGCCTTAGTTCTACAGTATAACTAACCTGCAGTAGAGCCTTAGTTCTACAGTATAACTAACCTGCAGTAGAGCCTTAGTTCTACAGTATAACTAACCTGCAGTACAGCCTTAGTTCTACAGTATAACTAACCTGCAGTAGAGCCTTAGTTCTACAGTATAACTAACCTGCAGTAGCAGCTCCGCCGTCATGCAGCACAGACTCGGGTCCGAGCGGCTCTGGGCCTTAGTTCTACAGTATAACTAACCTGCAGTAGAGCCTTAGTTCTACAGTATAACTAACCTGCAGTAGGGCCTTAGTTCTACAGTATAACTAACCTGCAGTAGGGCCTTAGTTCTACAGTATAACTAACCTGCAGTAGAGCCTTAGTTCTACAGTATAACTAACCTGCAGTAGCAGCTCTGAGCCTTAGTTCTACAGTATAACTAACCTGCAGTAGAGCCTTAGTTCTACAGTATAACTAACCTGCAGTAGCAGCTCCGCCGTCATGCAGCACAGACTCGGGTCCGAGCGGCTCTGAGCCTTAGTTCTACAGTATAACTAACCTGCAGTAGAGCCTTAGTTCTACAGTATAACTAACCTGCAGTAGGGCCTTAGTTCTACAGTATAACTAACCTGCAGTAGGGCCTTAGTTCTACAGTATAACTAACCTGCAGTAGGGCCTTAGTTCTACAGTATAACTAACCTGCAGTAGAGCCTTAGTTCTACAGTATAACTAACCTGCAGTAGCAGCTCTGCCGTCATGCAGCACAGACTCGGGTCCGAGCGGCTCTGGGCCTTAGTTCTACAGTATAACTAACCTGCAGTAGAGCCTTAGTTCTACAGTATAACTAACCTGCAGTAGCAGCTCTGCCGTCATGCAGCACAGACTCGGGTCCGAGCGGCTCTGGGCCTTAGTTCTACAGTATAACTAACCTGCAGTAGAGCCTTAGTTCTACAGTATAACTAACCTGCAGTAGAGCCTTAGTTCTACAGTATAACTAACCTGCAGTAGAGCCTTAGTTCTACAGTATAACTAACCTGCAGTAGAGCCTTAGTTCTACAGTATAACTAACCTGCAGTAGAGCCTTAGTTCTACAGTATAACTAACCTGCAGTAGAGCCTTAGTTCTACAGTATAACTAACCTGCAGTAGAGCCTTAGTTCTACAGTATAACTAACCTGCAGTAGCAGCTCTGCCGTCATGCAGCACAGACTCGGCTCCGAGCGGCTCTGGGCCTTAGTTCTACAGTATAACTAACCTGCAGTAGAGCCTTAGTTCTACAGTATAACTAACCTGCAGTAGAGCCTTAGTTCTACAGTATAACTAACCTGCAGTAGAGCCTTAGTTCTACAGTATAACTAACCTGCAGTAGAGCCTTAGTTCTACAGTATAACTAACCTGCAGTAGAGCCTTAGTTCTACAGTATAACTAACCTGCAGTAGAGCCTTAGTTCTACAGTATAACTAACCTGCAGTAGCAGCTCCGCCGTCATGCAGCACAGACTCGGGTCCGAGCGGCTCTGAGCCTTAGTTCTACAGTATAACTAACCTGCAGTAGAGCCTTAGTTCTACAGTATAACTAACCTGCAGTAGCAGCTCTGCCGTCATGCAGCACAGACTCGGGTCCGAGCGGCTCTGGGCCTTAGTTCTACAGTATAACTAACCTGCAGTAGAGCCTTAGTTCTACAGTATAACTAACCTGCAGTGGAGCCTTAGTTCTACAGTATAACTAACCTGCTGTAGAGCCTTAGTTCTACAGTATAACTAACCTGCAGTAGAGCCTAAGTTCTACAGTATAACTAACCTGCAGTAGAGCCTTAGTTCTACAGTATAACTAACCTGCTGTAGAGCCTTAGTTCTACAGTATAACTAACCTGCAGTAGAGCCTTAGTTCTACAGTATAACTAACCTGCAGTAGAGCCTTAGTTCTACAGTATAACTAACCTGCAGTAGAGCCTTAGTTCTACAGTATAACTAACCTGCTGTAGAGCCTTAGTTCTACAGTATAACTAACCTGCTGTAGAGCCTTAGTTCTACAGTATAACTAACCTGCAGTAGAGCCTTAGTTCTACAGTATAACTAACCTGCAGTAGAGCCTTAGTTCTACAGTATAACTAACCTGCAGTAGAGCCTTAGTTCTACAGTATAACTAACCTGCAGTAGAGCCTTAGTTCTACAGTATAACTAACCTGCAGTAGCAGCTCTGCCGTCATGCAGCACAGACTCGGGTCCGAGCGGCTCTGGGCCTTAGTTCTACAGTATAACTAACCTGCAGTAGAGCCTTAGTTCTACAGTATAACTAACCTGCAGTGGAGCCTTAGTTCTACAGTATAACTAACCTGCTGTAGAGCCTTAGTTCTACAGTATAACTAACCTGCAGTAGAGCCTAAGTTCTACAGTATAACTAACCTGCAGTAGAGCCTTAGTTCTACAGTATAACTAACCTGCTGTAGAGCCTTAGTTCTACAGTATAACTAACCTGCAGTAGAGCCTTAGTTCTACAGTATAACTAACCTGCAGTAGAGCCTTAGTTCTACAGTATAACTAACCTGCAGTAGAGCCTTAGTTCTACAGTATAACTAACCTGCTGTAGAGCCTTAGTTCTACAGTATAACTAACCTGCTGTAGAGCCTTAGTTCTACAGTATAACTAACCTGCAGTAGAGCCTTAGTTCTACAGTATAACTAACCTGCAGTAGAGCCTTAGTTCTACAGTATAACTAACCTGCAGTAGAGCCTTAGTTCTACAGTATAACTAACCTGCAGTAGAGCCTTACATGTAGTTCTACAGTATAACTAACCTGCAGTAGCAGCTCTGCCGTCATGCAGCACAGACTCGGGTCCGAGCGGCTCTGAGCCTTAGTTCTACAGTATAACTAACCTGCAGTAGCGGCTCTGGGCCTTAGTTCTACAGTATAACTAACCTGCAGTAGAGCCTTAGTTCTACAGTATAACTAACCTGCAGTAGCGGCTCTGGGCCTTAGTTCTACAGTATAACTAACCTGCAGTAGCAGCTCTGAGCCTTAGTTCTACAGTATAACTAACCTGCAGTAGAGCCTTAGTTCTACAGTATGACTAACCTGCAGTAGAGCCTTAGTTCTACAGTATAACTAACCTGCAGTAGAGCCTTAGTTCTACAGTATAACTAACCTGCAGTAGCAGCTCTGCCGTCATGCAGCACAGACTCGGGTCGGAGCGGCTCTGAGCCTTAGTTCTACAGTATAACTAACCTGCAGTAGCGGCTCTGGGCCTTAGTTCTACAGTATAACTAACCTGCAGTAGAGCCTTACATGTAGTTCTACAGTATAACTAACCTGCAGTAGCGGCTCTGGGCCTTAGTTCTACAGTATAACTAACCTGCAGTAGAGCCTTACATGTAGTTCTACAGTATAACTAACCTGCAGTAGAGCCTTAGTTCTACAGTATAACTAACCTGCAGTAGAGCCTTAGTTCTACAGTATAACTAACCTGCAGTAGCAGCTCTGCCGTCATGCAGCACAGACTGGGGTCCGAGCGGCTCTGGGCCTTAGTTCTACAGTATAACTAACCTGCAGTAGGGCCTTAGTTCTACAGTATAACTAACCTGCGGTAGAGCCTTAGTTCTACAGTATAACTAACCTGCAGTAGAGCCTTAGTTCTACAGTATAACTAACCTGCAGTAGAGCCTTAGTTCTACAGTGTAACTAACCTGCAGTAGAGCCTTAGTTCTACAGTATAACTAACCTGCAGTAGAGCCTTAGTTCTACAGTATAACTAACCTGCTGTAGAGCCTTAGTTCTACAGTATAACTAACCTGCTGTAGAGCCTTAGTTCTACAGTATAACTAACCTGCTGTAGAGCCTTAGTTCTACAGTATAACTAACCTGCAGTAGAGCCTTAGTTCTACAGTATAACTAACCTGCAGTAGAGCCTTAGTTCTACAGTATAACTAACCTGCAGTAGAGCCTTAGTTCTACAGTATAACTAACCTGCAGTAGAGCCTTAGTTCTACAGTATAACTAACCTGCAGTAGCAGCTCCGCCGTCATGCAGCACAGACTCGGGTCCGAGCGGCTCTGAGCCTTAGTTCTACAGTATAACTAACCTGCAGTAGAGCCTTAGTTCTACAGTATAACTAACCTGCAGTAGAGCCTTAGTTCTGCAGTATAACTAACCTGCAGTAGAGCCTTAGTTCTACAGTATAACTAACCTGCAGTAGAGCCTTAGTTCTACAGTATAACTAACCTGCAGTAGAGCCTTAGTTCTACAGTATAACTAACCTGCAGTAGAGCCTTAGTTCTACAGTATAACTAACCTGCAGTAGAGCCTTAGTTCTACAGTATAACTAACCTGCAGTAGAGCCTTAGTTCTACAGTATAACTAACCTGCAGTAGGGCCTTAGTTCTACAGTATAACTAACCTGCAGTAGGGCCTTAGTTCTACAGTATAACTAACCTGCAGTAGAGCCTTAGTTCTATAGTATAACTAACCTGCAGTAGTAGCTCTGCCGTCATGCAGCACAGACTCGGGTCCGAGCGGCTCTTGGCCTTAGTTCTACAGTATAACTAACCTGCAGTAGAGCCTTAGTTCTACAGTATAACTAACCTGCAGTAGAGCCTTAGTTCTACAGTATAACTAACCTGCAGTAGCAGCTCCGCCGTCATGCAGCACAGACTCGGGTCCGAGCGGCTCTGGGACTTCAGCAGGGGGAAGATCAGAAGCAGGCTCACGCGCGACGAGAACGACACCTGGGGAAATATAACATCACCAGTCAGTAGCGCCCTCTGTCTGCTGCAACTAAAACTGCAGGAGCTCCCTCTGTCTGCTGCAGCTATGAACAACAGGCTCAACTAAAACGAAAACAACAGCTGAAAACTGAACTCAGATTACCTGCTCCCCCGGCTGCCATATCCCCTGCTTCTTTATCAGTAAAGTCTACATCCGAAAATAATTTCATCAGGTTGGTAGAAAATAGGATATGGGAGATTCTTTATACACAACCAGGTATTGATCTCAACTGCTAACGTCTTGATGTCTATCAGACACCTTCTTCAGAGCTTCTGACTGGAGTACTGCTTCTCACCACTATAAAGTCTACAGTTTACTGGTACTACACCTACAACAGCAACATTACCTGCTCCCCCGGCTGCCATATCCCCTGCTTCTACATCAGTAAAGTCTACAGTTTACTGGTACTACACCTACAACAGCAACATTACCAGTCAGTAGCGCCCTCTGTCTGCTGCAACAAAAACTGCAGGAGCTCCCTCTGTCTGCTGTCAACACCTGAATGAACTCGGATTACCTGCTCCCCCGGCTGCCATATCCCCTGTCTACAGTTTACTGGCACTGCACCTACAACAGCAACATTACCTGTTCCCCCGGCTGCCATATCCCCTGTCTACAGTTTACTGGTACTACACCTACAGCAGCAACATTACCTGCTCCCCCGGCTGCCATATCCCCTGTCTACAGTTTACTGGTACCACACCTACAACAGCAACAGTACCTGCTCCCCCGGCTGCCATATCCCCTGTCTACAGTTTACTGGTACTACACCTACAGCAGCAACATTACCTGCTCCCCCGGCTGCCATATCCCCTGTCTACAGTTTACTGGTACTACACCTACAACAGCAACATTACCTGTTCCCCCGGCTGCCATATCCCCTGTCTACAGTTTACTGGTACTACACCTACAACAGCAACATTACCTGTTCCCCCGGCTGCCATATCCCCTGTCTACAGTTTACTGGTACTACACCTACAACAGCAACATTACCTGCTCCCCCGGCTGCCATATCCCCTGCTTCTACATCAGTAAAGTCTACAGTTTACTGGTACTACACCTACAACAGCAACATTACCTGCTCCCCCGGCTGCCATATCCCCTGCTTCTACATCAGTAAAGTCTACAGTTTACTGGTACTACACCTACAACAGCAACATTACCTGTTCCCCCGGCTGCCATATCCCCTGCTTCTTGAGCAGCGCGAGCGTCTCCTCGTGGTTCAGCCCGTCCTGCTCCGTCTGCTCCTCCCCCGCCAGCTGCCTCTGGGCCAACCACAGGCCTCGCAGCGCGTTCAGACGGTACTCCAGCAGCAGAGAGTACTCGTTGTTCTGAAAGAAAGTGTTCAAAAAGTGAAAGTGAAATAAAAAAAGTGATATAAAAAAGTGAAAGTGATATAAAATGTGAAAGTAACATAATAAAGTGAAGTGATATGACAAAGTGAAAGTGATATAAAAAAGTGAAAGTGAAATAAAAGTGAAAGTGATATTTAAAAAAATGAAAGGGATATAAAAAAGGTGAAAGGGATATAAAACAAGTGAAAGTGATAACACTGATATAAAAAAGTGAAAGGAATATAAAAAGTGAAAGTGACCTAAAAAATTTAAAAATTTAAACTGAAAGTGATATAAAAAGGGTATGATAAACAAACAAATAAACACACCTGGTTCCCGCACACCGCCAGGAGCTTCTCACACAGCTCCGCGGGGCTCTTGGAGTCAAAGGTCACGACCTCATGACCGTTGTCGGGCGCGGCCGTGGCGTTGCCGGCCTGGACGTCCTGCGGTAGCTCCACCAGGTCGGTGACCCTGATCAGCCCGTCGTGCAGGAACAGTGTCTCCTCGGTAACCGACAACCACTGGGGAGACAGGAAACATGTTACCATGGTAACCGAGAACTACTGGGGGAAACAGGGAACATATCACCATGGTAACCAACAACAACTGTGGAGACGGAGTACCATGGTAACCAACAGGCACTGGGGAGACAGGGAAGATTACCACAGGGGAAACTGGGAAGATTTTGTTTCGGATGGCAAAAATTTCTCTGTGCGGTCATACCGGGTCACAAGTGGTATTTTGTGGCCCCAAATGAGTGATTATGCCAGCTAGGGCTTAGCCGGCTCGAGATCGGGAGGCCACTGGTTCCATTCCTGGCAGTCCTAGCTAGACATTGTGCCCTTGGGAAATGCATTTTACATGACATTCCTCACTCCACCCTGGGTACTTAGTACTTGACTTTAGTTGGGGAGGTAAAAGGTGGTGGAAGGAGAGGGATGGGCTCCACCTTCCAATACTGTGCCCTAAACACAGTAGAAAACAACCCACTGCTCCTACGGCCTCAAAGGCTACTGGACCTTGACCATTACAATACATTTTGTTCATGCTTGTGTAGTGAAGAGTCCATCATTCTTAATGGGGCAACGTTTCTAATGACAGAAAATTCTGAGAAGATTCTATCTGGGGAGAACTCTGCTTGACAATGTTATAGAATCTCAGCGGCTGAGATGATACAAGAGTTTTTATTACGTTTACTCTGACTAGAAATACCTTCAGGGCTTAATGTAAACTGGGGAACAGCGGCGCTGCACCCTCATGCCCGGACCATGCGCCCCCTTACCCTGAGTATGCGCCCCCTTACCCTGAGTATGCGTCCCCTTACCCTGAGTATGCGCCCCCTTACCCTGGGGAGCAGACTCTCTGGCAACCATAAAATTCTGATTGACCAAGGATGCTACTAGGTCACATGTGGCCGTCAGTCTTAAACTGTGACCTGTCTGACAGTGATTTTGCCCCTCGGGAAGCCTTAAATGCCCAATTCTAACTTCAAAACTCCACACCGTGGACGGGGGGAAACACCATCCCCCTGCTTGTTCACTTTGCTTTCTTGCAGTGCTCTCCCCTACAATTCTTTCCTAGAAAAACCCCTGACCTAAATATGGTAGGGCAGTGTAGTGTAGGTAAAATTGGAGCTGTGCAGGTATTTCTGATGTCTACCTGCACCTAACCTGCACTGGTCCATGTACTGGGTATATACAGGTTAGTGCAGGTAAAATTGGAGCTGTGCAGGTATTTCTGATGTCTACCTGCACCTAACCTGCACTGGTCCATGTACTGGGTATATACAGGTTAGTGCAGGTAAAATTGGAGCTGTGCAGGTATTTCTGATGTCTACCTGCACCTAACCTGCACTGGTCCATGTACTGGGTATATACAGGTTAGTGCAGGTAACATTGGAGCTGTGCAGGTGTTTCTGATGTCTACCTGCACCTAACCTGCACTGGTCCATGTACTGGGTATATACAGGTTAGTGCAGGTAACATTGAAGCTGTGCAGGTATTTCTGATGTCTACCTGCACCTAACCTGCACTGGTCCATGTACTGGGTATATACAGGTTAGTGCAGGTAAAATTGGAGCTGTGCAGGTATTTCTGATGTCTACCTGCACCTAACCTGCACTGGTCCATGTACTGGGTATATACAGGTTAGTGCAGGTAAAATTGGAGCTGTGCAGGTATTTCTGATGTCTACCTGCACCTAACCTGCACTGGTCCATGTACTGGGTATATACAGGTTAGTGCAGGTAAAATTGGAGCTGTGCAGGTATTTCTGATGTCTACCTGCACCTAACCTGCACTGGTCCATGTACTGGGTATATACAGCAGGTAAAACTGGAGCTGTGCAGGTATTTCTGATGTCTACCTGCACCTAACCTGCACTGGTCCATGTACTGGGTATATACAGGTTAGTGCAGGTAAAATTGGAGCTGTGCAGGTATTTCTGATGTCTACCTGCACCTAACCTGCACTGGTCCATGTACTGGGTATATACAGCAGGTAAAATTGGAGCTGTGCAGGTGTTTCTGATGTCTACCTGCACCTAACCTGCACTGGTCCATGTACTGGGTATATACAGGTTAGTGCAGGTAAAATTGGAGCTGTGCAGGTATTTCTGATGTCTACCTGCACCTAACCTGCACTGGTCCATGTACTGGGTATATACAGCAGGTAAAATTGGAGCTGTGCAGGTATTTCTGATGTCTACCTGCACCTAACCTGCACTGGTCCATGTACTGGGTATATACAGGTTAGTGCAGGTAAAACTGGAGCTGTGCAGGTATTTCTAATGTCTACCTGCACCTAACCTGCACTGGTCCATGTACTGGGTATATACAGGTCAGTGCAGGTAAAACTGGAGCTGTGCAGGTATTTCTGATGTCTACCTGCACCTAACCTATACTAGTCCATGTACTGGGTATATACAGGTTAGTGCAGGTAAAACTGGAGCTGTGCAGGTATTTCTGATGTCTACCTGCACCTAACCTATACTAGTCCATGTACTGGGTATATACAGGTTCGTGCAGGTAGAATTGGAGCTGTGCAGGTATTTCTGATGTCTACCTGCACCTAACCTGCACTGGTCCATGTACTGGGTATATACAGGTCAGTGCAGGTAAAACTGGAGCTGTGCAGGTATTTCTGATGTCTACCTGCACCTAACCTATACTAGTCCATGTACTGGGTATATACAGGTTAGTGCAGGTAAAATTGGAGCTGTGCAGGTATTTCTGATGTCTACCTGCACCTAACCTGCACTGGTCCATGTACTGGGTATATACAGGTTAGTGCAGGTAAAATTGGAGCTGTGCAGGTATTTCTGATGTCTACCTGCACCTAACCTGCACTGGTCCATGTACTGGGTATATACAGGTTAGTGCAGGTAAAATTGGAGCTGTGCAGGTGTTTCTGATGTCTACCTGCACCTAACCTGCACTGGTCCATGTACTGGGTATATACAGGTTAGTGCAGGTAAAATTGGAGCTGTGCAGGTGTTTCTGATGTCTACCTGCACCTAACCTGCACTGGTCCATGTACTGGGTATATACAGCAGGTAAAACTGGAGCTGTGCAGGTATTTCTGATGTCTACCTGCACCTAACCTGCACTGGTCCATGTACTGGGTATATACAGGTTAGTGCAGGTAAAATTGGAGCTGTGCAGGTATTTCTGATGTCTACCTGCACCTAACCTGCACTGGTCCATGTACTGGGTATATACAGCAGGTAAAATTGGAGCTGTGCAGGTGTTTCTGATGTCTACCTGCACCTAACCTGCACTGGTCCATGTACTGGGTATATACAGGTTAGTGCAGGTAAAATTGGAGCTGTGCAGGTATTTCTGATGTCTACCTGCACCTAACCTGCACTGGTCCATGTACTGGGTATATACAGGTTAGTGCAGGTAAAATTGGAGCTGTGCAGGTATTTCTGATGTCTACCTGCACCTAACCTGCACTGGTCCATGTACTGGGTATATACAGGTTCGTGCAGGTAGAATTGGAGCTGTGCAGGTGTTTGCTGAGAAAACTAAAACAAAAAGCAAGTAAAATATGCTCTGACTATTGGCACACAAGAGGGAAACAAATATCGGTTAACTGATTTGTGGTTTGTTTGGGTGTCTTTACTTCGGGTGTAAAAGTACTTGAGTGCAAGTGTATGCATGTGTCAGATCACAAACGACGTTATGTCTGGAACGATATATTTCTTAGGTTCGCACTTTGTCTCAAAACCAACTACTCTCCTCGCCGTCTGTTGACTCATCCTTTAAGTGTCCCAAGGATACAACATCGGGGCCTGTCAGGGATCCAAACTCAGGACCTCCGGCTCTGGGTCAACATGCCTGACTACAAGCCACCCAGCCCGGCAATGATCAGATGTTACTGTTACTTGGTGCGATCCAATTTTATCCAGGTCTAAAATTCGACAGTAATATAATTTTGTTGTTGCTGTTGTCCTTGCTTAACTTAACGTCTATCATATCGCTAGGCGTGGTCTCTTGGTACTGTGTTACGCTTGGTTCCGTTACGAGTCGATTGTCTCCCTAGGTATTTAACTCTTGGTGACTTGTGCTTGTGTGCAGCTGGAAGTGTTTCTAGGAGAGCGCTTCGAGTCTGTGCCGGGCGAAGGCTGTACATCTGCTTGTTAATTCTGTGTATATTATCATGATTATGAAGTGTGTGTAAATGCTCAGGCGAGTTGCCCAAGGCCGTGATGACGTATTTACACAATGCCATACCTGCCAGTATTTCTAGCCGTCAAAAGTCTTCATGAAAGGTTTGACAGACTCTCACTCGATGACTGGGCGAAAGTGGAAAACTTGTTTCAACACGACATGAAATACATTCGTGAATTTCGTCACCATTCTGCGAGAGATCGGCGTCGATATTTGCTGCAGATTTGAGTGAAATCAGAAAACAACATGACAGAAGCCTACCTGGGAGTTGTCGGGACCGCTCGAAGCCATCTTCACTCGTTCAAAACCCTGCTCTAAGCAATGTCAGGACCGAAATCAGAAAAGTGTGCTTCCACACAACAATATGTCCGCCATCTTGGACGGAGGATCGATCCCATCATGCCGCGGGTTCCCTGCACCTGTTTCACTTCCGGTTAACGTGACGGCATTTCCGGGTGGCGCAAACTTCACACCGGGACAGCTCTAAATCAATCAATCAATTTTAAAAAATCCCGGACACTCCTACCCTACTCGACCGAAACCTCTGCTTGGAGAACAACTGCAGTCTACGTAATGTAACACAGAAACTGTTATTACCTTCGCCGAGAAGGTTATGCAGAGGGTAGCGTTTGTTTGTTTGTTTGTTTGTAACGTACAGCATAACTCAAGAAGGCTTGGATGGATTGTCTTGATATTTGGTAGGTGGGTAGGTCTTGATGAGACTAGGAAATGATTACATTTTGGGTCCCCTAGCGGCTTGTTACGGTACTGCAGCAGAACTTCCTGTTTCGATATCTCGTGTTCTGGACAAGCTATGGAGCTGATTTTTGAGTGGTAGATAGCTCTTTGGACAGAGAGTAAGTGGTATAGGTTTTGCCCCCCTAGCGGCTTTTTTGGAACTGCAGGAGCAGGTTTTGGTTCAGACTTTGAAAGGGAATAACTCAAGAAGGGCTTGATGGATGGTTATGATTTTTGGTAAGTAGATAGCTTGAGTGATGATGTACATGATTAGATACTTGTTATGCAAATCAGTATCTAATTTGCATAATTAATGAGGAAAGTTTATATATCTGCCAAATTCCACGATAGGACTCTCAAACATGTGACATATGTAACTGAAGAAGAGAGAAATATTAATAGATATCAATTATGCAAATGAAGACCTCATTTGCATAATTAATGAGAAAATACTGTAACTCAAGATGGGCTTGATGGATGTTAATGATTTTGGTATGTAGATAGCTTACGTGATGCTTTGTATGATTGGATGATACTTATGCAAATCAGATTCTAATTTGCATAATTAATGAGACAATTTTCAAAACCCGCTGTGTTCCATGATATGACTATTGAAATATGTGACATTTGTTATTGAGGAATTTTGATTCATAGAAAACATGCAAATGAAGGCCTAATTTGCATAATTAATGACAAACTACTATAATTCCATACAGGTAAATGATGGCAATTTCATACTTGTGTCATATGGAAGTTATGTGAATGTGAGCATTGTTGAATCAAATTATGCTAATAAGGAACTCATTTGCATAATCCATGATAAATGTTACTTTGGTAGCATAACCTTCTTTGTTAAACTCATACTTTTGTTTTTTGGGTGAAGAAGATCCACTAGTATGATTTATAACTGATGAGAAACACTCCTGATACATCAGTCAAAAAGGTTAAAATCATTTGGCGAAGGTATGAGGTCGTGGAACTCTAGTTCCATGTGTGGCATGACGATGTTCCAGAATGCCTGCTCTGTGACATTACGTGTGTAACATTACGTGTGTGTTGTAACATTGTGTAATGCGGTAGATCGCATGGAAAAATGAAAGAATGCAAAATCAAAACAGGTTCGTAATCATTTCTTTATCTTCAGCAAAGGGTCAATAAATAAAGTTGATAACTGAATAATTTCGTCTGTTTTCTTTGTGCTAGCGTTTCTGACTAACAATACACCCCCTCGCCCATGGTGGTGCGGTCCAGCTGGGCATTTCGCATAATTGCACCAGCCGGATAATTGCATCAAAAATACTGACAAAATGGGCGGTGCAGTTAAGCGGATTCTACTGTACTTCAACTTCAGTAACCCCCAAATAACCCCGCTAGGGGCAAAGTAGGGGGGAGGAGGTCCCAGGCTAAGGCGGGCAGGCCTCCAGCCTGGCGCGGAAAGACTCAACGGTGGGAGCCGTAACAACCGCGCCAGGCAGGGCGTTCCACTCGGGGATGGTGCGGGGGAAGTATGAATATTTGTAAGAGTCTGTTCGGGCGTAAAGTGTTTGAAATTTGAGGGTGGCTCCCCCGGGTGCGCCCGGTAGTGCGGTAGTACCAAATTGTGCACAATACTACGTATTTTAGGTTTTACTACTTCACCTGGCAGGATATATAACCTGGGTTCACCAATAACCATAAACCAATATACAGACTCCCTTCTGTATTCTATCAGGATTTTCAACGTTCAATCGACCCCAAAGACCAAACAAAGTTTAACGTATTTAATGCCCATGAGGGCTGCAGTAACAAGCTGAAAGCAATTAGCATATTAATTACGGGTCTTTTTTAAGATGCTATGAAGGCTTTTCTTGACCAGTTTTCAACAAAATGGCCTCAAACAAAGCCAAATAGGCCAAAATATTGCTAAGAGGCCAAAGATCCCATTCAACCTTTTTCACATCTAACGTTAACGGTTTTGATGGCATTGTATGGCATAATGGTTAGAGTGGTGGGCCCAGAGTCAATGGTCCCAGGCTCGATCCCCTAACTTGTCAAGGGATTGGAACCTAACAAGACTTTGCTCACTTCACTCAGGCGAAATTGAGTAACTATGTAGTTGGGGACGTCCCTCGGATAGGACATTAAATGTCTTTAAGGGGAGCAAGAAAATAGTAGGGCTCCAAATCTTACTGAGTCCGGTCCGGGTTGACATCTTCAAAAGGTAAGAGTCATCTGCTATGTCAGTCCTTCCACAAAATGTGGCAACTCTCAATAAACAAATAACTAAAGATGGAAAAAGATCAATTTAGTGTTGAGAATTCAAAATATTGACCAGATGTTCCGTTGGCTTAAATCCAGTGCGGAAATTCACCCTTTCAGTGTGAGCAATCGTGTTTTATTGGTGTCTTGTTCTCAGATATGACCTACGGTTATCGTCATTTTGCAGAAGTTATCAGACATGAGACATTCGCGCCGCCTGGCGGAAAGAATAGGGAAGGGCAGTGAATATCACCCTCCTTATGAAACGGTCCAAATCAAGCTCCGTAATGAAATTAATGAAGAAATAGCCCAGGAATGATTTATTCATCTTTAATACATAAAAAGCGGTGGGAGGAACACGTGAGTTTTACTGTATTCACTTCCTGAGGCCGTGCAAAGCAAAGTACAGACTTTTTTTAGTCTCTGATTTTATACGTTGATTTTATATTTCAGATTTGTTTCCCGTTTCTTAAATAGAGAGCCAACAAAAAAGGTTGATGTGGCCGTAGTGACGAACACTTTAAGTAAGTACAGGCCTTGTAAATTCAAAACTAAACTCCCGAAAATAATATCAACAGGTTGGTGGAACATAGGATATTGTAGTTTTCCTTTTTACATAACCATTAAATCTCACCTGCCGACGCTTACAGCCAGAAGCTCTGAAGAAGGAGTCTGACAGACACCGAAACGTCAGCAGGTAAGAAGCTACTGGTTGTGTAAATAGAAAACTCCAATATCAAAACTGAAGTGTTTCAAAAGAAGTTGTTGGAGGTCAATGGATGACAGAAGGCTAATTGACAAGAACATGCTGCCCCACTGTTTCCCCGTTATTCTTGCTAACGACAGAGTGCCAACTTTTCAATAGATTTTCAATCACTCCAATTAAAACAACTTGCACTGATGTGTGTTTTCTGGCCATGTTCATTGGCTCATGTTGTGAAGCTTTTAATTCAGATAATCATAAAGGTGGGCATAGCATGAAAGTTCATCTGAGTTGGTAAATTACATAATGAGAAATAAACTGTTCTTCAACTCAAAGATCTTGACTTACCGGAATTTTTGACCGAATCACTCGGTCTCCATCAGATGTCTGACACAAGCGCTGTAGACACATGGGTACCTGACTTCGGTTGGGGAGGGGAAGGTGTTGGAATGAGAGAGATGGGCTCCACCTTCCAATACCATGCCCTAGGCACAATGGATAACAACGGCCCCTACGGCCTCATCAAATGGCCATGTATCTTTCTTCGCTTTTACCCTTTATATCCACAACTACAGCTGGTTTTCCCCTTTCTTCCTTGCACTCGTTGCATAACTGATAGAGCATCACATCCAGACCCCCATGCTTCCCCAGAAGACGAAAATGCACGTTTCTGTCTGCCAAAATTTTCAGAGTAAAACTATGGCTATACTTTACCGTTATATCCACTATAAGAGATATTCAATGATATTTTCCACCCTTCGGCGCACCCACCCGATAACTGTTGAAGTGGCTTTCCCAGAACACGGTTTTTGTCTGACGATCTTTCCTGAGTAAAACTTTGGCTATGGGGCTACTTTTCCCTTCAATATCCACAACTGTAGCAGGTATTCATGATTGCTGTCTTTAGCGCACCTTCTCCATAACTGATTAAGTATCATATCCAAAACTCCTTGCTACCCCAAAAGACGAAAATACGCGTTTTTGTCTGCCGATCTTTCCTAGGTAAAACTTTGGCTATAGGGCTTCCTTTTACCTTTAATACCTACAACTGTAGCAGGTATCTATTGCTATTTCCCCATCTTCTTTATCGCACCCTCCCCATACCTGATTAATAATCATATCCAAAACTCCTCGCTACCCCAGAAGACAGGTTTTTGTCTGCCGATCTTCCCTGAATAAAACTTTGGCAATGTGCCTACCTCTTACCTCTATATCCACAACTATAGCATGTATTCATTGCTGTCTTCTTTAGCGCACCTTCTACATAACTGATAAAGTGCCATAACCAAACCTCATTGCTTCCCCAGAAGACGAAAATACACGTTTTTGTCTGCCGATCTTTCCTAGGTAAAACTTTGGCTATATAGCTACCTTTTACCTTTATATCCACAACTGTAGCAGGTATTTATTGCTATTTCCCCCTCTTCTTTATCGCACCCTCCCCATACCTGATTAATAATCATATACAAAACTCCTCGCTACCCCAAAAGACAGGTTTTTGTCTGCCGATCTTCCCTGAGTAAAGCAATGTGCCTACCTATTACCTTTATATCCACAACTATAGCATGTATTCATTGCTGTCTTCTTTAGCGCACCTTCTACATAACTGATAAAGCACCATATCTAAAACCAGATCTTCCCCAGATCGCGGAGATTCCCTTTTTGTCTGCTGCTCTTTCTGCCTGTCACTTTGGCTATGGAACTACTTTTACCTTAATGTCCACTATAACTATAACAGGTGTTCATTGCTTGCTGCTGTCTTTAGCGCACCTTCCTCCATAACTAACTGTTAAAGTGCCATATCTAAACCTCCCAGCTTCTCCAGAACGCGCTGATTCCGGTTTTTGTCTGACGATCTTTCCTAGGCGAAACTTTGGCTATGTGCCTACCTTTTACCTTAAGTTTAATATCCACAACTATAACAGATTTCATTGCTTGCTGTCTTTAGCGCACCCTCCTGCATAACCTGTTAAAGTGCCATATCTAAACCTCCCTGCTTCTCCAGAACGCGCTGATTCCGGTTTTTGTCTGACGATCTTTCCTAGGTGAAACTTTGGCTATGGGCCTACCTTTTACCCTTAATATCCACAACTATGACAGGTGTTTATTGCTTGCTGTCTTTAGCGCACCCTCCTCCATAACTAACTGATAAAGTGCCATATCCAAACCTCCCTTTTTCTCCAGAACGCACTAATTCCGGTTTTTGTCTGACGATCTTTCCTCGGTGAAACTTTGGCTATGGAACTAACTTTTACCTTAAATATCCACAACTATAACAGATTTCATTTCTTGCTGTCTTTAGCGCACCCTCCTCCATAACCTGTTAAAGTGCCATATCTAAACCTCCCTGCTTCTCCAGAACGCGCTGATTCCGGTTTTTGTCTGACGATCGTTCCTAGGTGAAACTTTGGCTATGGGCCTACCTTTTACCCTTAATATCCACAACTATGACAGGTGTTCATTGCTTGCTCCCGTCTTCAGCGCACCCTCCTCCATATTAACTAACTGATAAAGTGCCATATCTAAACTTCCCTACTTCTCCAGAACGCACTGATTCCGGTTTTTGTCTGACGATCGTTCCTAGGTGAAACTCTGGCTATGGGCCTGCCTTTTACCACTTATATCCACAACTATAACAGGTGTTCATTGCTTGCTGTCTTTAGCGCACCCTCCTGCATAACTAACTGATAAAGTAGCACATCTTTACCTCCCTGCTTCTCCAGAACACGCTAATTCCGTTTTTTGTCTGACGATCTTTCCTAGGTGAAACTTTGGCTATGGGCCTACCTTTTAACTTAAGTTTGATATCCACAACTATAACAGATTTCATTGCTTGCTGTCTTTAGCGCACCCTCCTGCACAACTAACTGTTAAAGTGCCATATCTAAACCTCCCTGCTTCTCCAGAACGCGCTGATTCCGGTTTTTGTCTGACGATCGGTCCTAGGTGAAACTTTGGCTATGGGCCTACCTTTTACTTTTTATATCCACAACTATAACAGATTCCATTGCTTGCTGCTGTCTTTAGCGCACCCTCCTGCATAACCTGTTAAAGTGCCATATCTAAACCTCCCTACTTCTCCAGAACGCGCTGATTCCGGTTTTTGTCTGACGATCGGTCCTAGGTGAAACTTTGGCTATGGGCCTACCTTTTACTTTTTATATCCACAACTATAACAGATTCCATTGCTTGCTGCTGTCTTTAGCGCACCCTCCTGCATAACCTGTTAAAGTGCCATATCTAAACCTCCCTGCTTCTCCAGAACGCGCTGATTCCGGTTTTTGTCTGACGATCTTTCCTAGGTGAAACTTTTGCTATGGGCCTACCTTTTACTTTAAGTTTAATATCCACAACTACAACAGATTTCATTGCTTGCTGTCTTTAGCGCACCCTCCTCCATAACCTGTTAAAATGCCATATCTAAACCTCCCTGCTTCTCCAGAACGCGCTGATTCCGGTTTTTGTCTGACGATCGTTCCTAGGTGAAACTTTGGCTATGGGCCTACCTTTTACCTTTAATATCCACAACTATAACAGGTGTTCATTGCTTGCTGCTGTCTTTAGCGCACCCTCCTCCATAACCTCTTAAAGTGCCATATCTAAACCTCCCTACTTCTCCAGAGCGCGGTAATGCCCGTTTTGTCTGCTACCCTTTCCCAAGCAACACTTCACGACGGCGGATGATAAGGCGCGGCGCGTGACGCATGGAGCCGTTTTGTGTCATAGTCTGTAGAGACTGACCAGTGCCACTATAGCACGTATTCATTGCTGTCTTTAGCGTGCCTTCTCCATAACTAATTAAGTATCATATCCAAAACTCCTTGCTACCCCAGAAGACGGAAATACACGTTTTTGTCTGACGATCTTTCCTAGGTAAAACTTTGGCTATAGGGCTTCCTTTACCTTTAATACCTACAACTGTAGCAGGTATTTATTGCTATTTCCCCCTCTTCTTTATCGCACCCTCCCCATACCTGATTAATGATCATATCCAAAACTCCTCGCTACCCCAGAAGACAGGTTATTGTCTGCCGATCTTTCCTGAGTAAAACTTTGGCAATGTGCCTGCCTCTTACCTTTATATCCACAACTATAGCAGGTGTTCATTGCTGTCTTTAGCGCACCTTCTACATAACTGATAAAGCACCATATCTAAACCAGATCTTCTCAAGATCGAGGAGATTCCCTTTTTTGTCTGCTGCTCTTTCTGTGGTACTTTGCCTATGGAACTACTATATCCACAACTATTACAGGTGTTCATTGCTTGCTGTCTTTAGCGCACCCTCCTCCATAACTAACTGTTAAAGTGCCATATCCAAACCTCCCTACTTCTCCAGAACGCCCTAATTCCGTTTTTTGTCTGACGATCTTTCCTAGGTGAAACTTCGGCTATGGAACTACCTTTTACCTTTAATATCCACAACTATAACAGATTTCATTGCTTGCTGTCTTTAGCGCACCCTCCTCCATAACTAACTGTTAAAGTGCCATATCCAAACCTCCCTACTTCTCCAGAACGCCCTAATTCCGTTTTTTGTCTGACGATCTTTCCTAGGTGAAACTTCGGCTATGGAACTACCTTTTACCTTTAATATCCACAGCTATAACAGGTGTTCATTGCTTGCTGTCTTTAGCGCACCCTCCTCCATAACCTGTTAAAGTGCCATATCTAAACATCCCTGCTTCCCCAGAACGCGGTAATGCCCGCTTTGTCTGCTACCCTTTCCCGAGCAACACTTCACGACGGCTGATGATAAGGCGCAGCGCATGACGCATGGAGCCATTGAAGGGATTTGTTCTGAAGTGATGTTTATAAAGCCACTTCCTCCGCCGCAGGGAAGTCTGAGGGAAGCAGCGATCCTGTTAGCTCTGCGGGGAGGCTTTGTGCACAGACGGTTGGATATCTGCCACGTGTTTCCCGCTAATACCGGATGCAATAAAGACCCGTAGCGGAACATTCAGCAAATCCTCGGGCAGGGGAAATGCAATGCTGGGTTTCCGTTTACGGTTTTGAACAAAACAATACCGTGGCCGACAGGTACAATGAGCAACACACACCTACTTTGCACAGAAGGTTGGATATCAGCCGCGTGTTCCCCGCTAATACCGGATGCAATAAAGACCCGTAGCGGAACATTCAGCAAATCCTCAGGCGGGGCAAAATCAATGCTGGGTTCCTGATTACGGTTTTGAACAAAACAGTACCGTGGCCGATAGGTACAATGAGCAATGCGCACCTACTTTACACAGACGGTTGGATATCTGCCGCGTGTTTCCCGCTAATACCGGATGCAATAAAGACCCGTAGCGGAACATTCAGCAAATCCTCGGGCAGGGGGAAATCAATGCTGGGTTTTCGATCAGCACGGTTTTGAACAAAACAGTACCGTGGCCGACAGGTACAATGAGCAATGCGCACCTACTTTACACAGACGGTTGGATATCTGCCGCGTGTTTCCCGCTAATACCGGATGCAATAAAGACCCGTAGCGGAACATTCAGCAAATCCTCGGGCAGGGGGAAAGCAATGCTGGGTTTCCGATTACGGTCCTGGCGAAAATACGATCTCAAATTGCAGCTAGATGTGCAAACATTTGGTGTGACAGATGAAATCTAACGACCCGCTACCGGGCCACGTGCCTAGTGCCTAGGAAAGTTGTGTGTTTCGCCGAAGGGCGGTTATACCAACTATACATATGCAGGTACGCGGGTAGTTTTGTTTAAATTTCGGCCGAAGTAATCTGACAAATACATATACAGTCTTACCATCTAAAGTTGAAACTGATCAGCCTAAGGACATCATATCGTTATTACACTGTTAGAAAAACAGGCGCCATTTTCTTTGGCATCGGAAATGGAAAATCAGAACACGTTGGAAAACGACTTTACGGTGTTTTCATCACTCGTCTGTCAGATCGATGATTTGATGTTCCTTGCCGTTAAAAAGACCAGGGTCCACAGTTTTCGCTAGGATCGATTAGGTAACCAACAACACAACATTTCTTTCCTTGTGCCTTAAGTTAGTACTCGGTGCCAGGGGACGCCGGGACGGGTCCAGAATACTTTTATTTGAAGGAGCACTTCGACAGAGCGTAACATGTGATGTCGTGCTCGTGTATAGAAAGATAAGATCCCGTCTACAGTTTCCGAAAGTTGAAATATATGTCGCTTGCAACGGACAAAATTCTGATGCGAAGTTTACCAAACATCCAACAGGGCAAACCGCGATGAATTTTGAGGAAACTGCAAGACGACAACTCCTACACATGCCTGATAATATTGTAACTGAAGTACCATGTTGGTCAAGGCGTGAATTTAACTTAAAAGGCGTCTGATCGTTGCTTATGAGTACTGTTGACGTTGATCTTTGATGAATACAATCTCTTTTACCAGCTCGGCTGATCGCCCGGAGTCCCATAATTTGTGCATTATGAATTCATTACGTGCTGAGACAGTGCAACACGCAGTCGGGCGGACTCGTTTACGAAAAAACGCTCCTTAAGCGCTCTCAAAGTAAGCTCAAAGGTTCCTTTCGGTCAATGTTTCAGGAACATCCTGTTATACCAACGCGTGCTTAGAAAAACTATTTGCGGTATCTTTACGTCTGTGCGTAAAGCTAAAGCTAAAGTAGTGCCACTCATTTAAGCGAATGTATTCCCGTAAACTGATTTACTCCGGGAGTTAGGGTCATGAAACACAATCAACTGCACACAAAACACAATCTTTAAACAGTCTTAAAGACTCATTAAAGCCTCCGTTTTGCCACTACTTTATGTAATATTCACGCGTCCTGTAAAATAGGCTGCTTTGTAACACCCCTGCTCACAGTCGAGCTGGTTTTCTCTAGGAGCGAGAAACATAAAACGCAAGAAAACCACTCTTAAAGCTCTCTTAAAGACGCATTAAAGTGCCCGTTTTCGACTACTTTATTTGATATTTACGCGTACTGTAAAACATCCTGATTTGTAGCACTCCTTCCCACAGCCTTGCTGATTAACTCCGGGAGTTAGGGACATGAAACGCGCTCCCCTCTCCCGCTAAGTACCGAGCTGAGTTGTCCGGCAGGATGCAGATAATAACGGTAGGTTTGAAAGGGGCTTTTGAAGTCACTTAGTGTTGGTCTGAATCGTTACCGCCAGTCCTAGACGGGCCGGAGCTGCCGGGATAAAGGACAGGAGGAGGGTGCTAAAGTAGGCCGTGTTGATTCGGTTACAAGGATGCCGGCAGCGCCTGCATAAATTTCCGTCCTTCCCCCCCAAAAAAATAGTGTTCGACCATTTTGTAAATCGTACAAAGCAGCCGCAAGCAAAATGAGCAAATGTATAACGTGAATTGCAGTAAGATATCGGGAAACGGATTCTGATGTCGTGGGGTGCCGAAGACATGTCAAAAGTCAAAGACGAATCCGAAGATGTTGAAGAACAAAAAGGAAGAATCTGAAGAAACTATTGTTCAGTTTACCATAATCTGTGTATTTAGTCACTACTTTGCACACTAAAGTCAGCTTTTCTTCTGCCAAACTCTTTTTTCACACGCTCGCACCAGTTTTGGGCTTTCCAGAGGATATCATCCATGTAATCGAATCCACACGGCCTTACCGCGAGACGCCGTGCGGGAAAAGGACCATTCCTTGATCATTCCTACAGAAGAAGCGGGGATGTGCAGAATCAAGATGGAGAAGAAGTTAGATTCCATGAAAATGGATTTCAAGACTCCTTCTTGATTGGCGTTTTCCAGTCGCCTGCCCAAACTAGCCAAATACTAGAGGTCAAATGTCAGAACTAGTATGTGTTGTGCTATCCCTACGCTATCGACCCAACTGTTGTGCTATGCCTACGTTAGGCTAGCTAGTCACCTGCCAAAATTAGCGTGTGTTGTAATGGCCGCTGCCCATTTAGCCATTTAGTCTTCCTCAGAAGCGATTAGGTTTCGGCGTCTGCAGATAAACCAGCTGGTAACTGTTCCTCCGGTGCGCGCCAAGTCTCCCCGCTTGGTTTATCAGCCCAATTTGGGCGGAGATGCCGGCCTGATTGTAAGCCATTCCGCCCCCGTTCCCGCCCATCTGCCCGCTAATGGCCGCACTTTCCGCGGTGTATTCCTGTAAACGTGTATTCCTGTAAACGTGTATTCCTGTAAACGTTAACTTACGGGAATACACTCCTGTATTCATGTAAACGTTAAGTTACGGGAATGTATTCCTGTAAACGCTTAGGCACGGGAATGTATTCCTGTAAACGTCAAGTTACGGGAATGAATTCCTGTAAACGTTAAGTTACGGGAATGCACTCCTGTATTCATGTAAACGTTAACTTACGGGAATGTATTCCTGTAAACGTTAAGTTACGGGAATGTATTCCTGTAAACGCTTAGCTACGGGAATGTATTCCTGTAAACGTTTAGTTAAGGGAATGTATTCCTGTAAACGTCAAGTTACGGGAATGTATTCCTGTAAACGTCAAGTTACGGGTATGTTTTCCTGTAAACGTCAAGTTACGGGAATGTTTTCCTGTAAACGTCAAGTTACGGGAATGTATTCCTGTAAAGGTAAAGTTACGGGAATGTATTCCTGTAAACGTCAAGATACGGGAATGAATTCCTGCAAACGTAAAGTTACGGGGATGTATTCCTGTAAACGTCAAGATACGGGAATGAATTCCTGCAAACGTTAAGTTACGGGGATGAATTCCTGTAAACGTTAAGTTATGGGAATGAATTCCTGTAAACGTCAAACTACGGGTAACTGTTCCTCCGGCGCGCGCATAGTTTTCTCGCTTTGTCTATCAGCCCAATTTGAAAATAAGATAAAAATGAAAATGAAATGACATTTTGGCGGAGATGCCGGACATGATTGTAAGTCATTCCACGGCCTTTTCCGTTAATTGCTGCACTTTCTTCAGTGTATTACGGACCCGTTCCCGTCTCTTCTGTCCGTTAATTGCTGCACTTTCCGCGGTGTATTACCGGCCGTGCCGCGTCTTATCTCCGGTCTGCACCAATTTCCGGTTAATGGACGCGGCCACGTGCCCGCGCGCCGATAATGGCGCCGCTATCACAGCCCGCATCTGGAGCGACGCGCAAATTAGGCCCCCGTTCCACTGGACGGCGATCGCGCTGAGTCCTCGCTGCGACCTATCACAGCCCGCATCTGGAGCGACGCGCAAATTAGGCCCCCGTTCCACTGGACGGCGATCGCGCTGAGTCCTCGCTGCGACCTATCACAGACGGCATCTGGAGCGACGACGCGCAAATTAGGCCCCCGTTCCACTGGACGGCGATCGCGCTGAGACTCCCTGCGACCTATCACAGCCCGCATCTGGAGCGACGCGCAAATTAGGCCCCCGTTCCACTGGACGGCGATCGCGCTGAGTCCTCGCTGCGACCTATCACAGCCCGCATCTGGAGCGACGCGCAAATTAGGCCCCCGTTCCACTGGACGGCGATCGCGCTGAGTCCTCGCTGCGACCTATCACAGACGGCATCTGGAGCGACGACGCGCAAATTAGGCCCCCGTTCCACTGGACGGCGATCGCGCTGAGACTCCCTGCGACCGATCACAGCCCGCATCTGGAGCGACGCGCAAATTAGGCCCAGTTCCACTGGACGGCGATCGCGCTGAGTCCTCGCTGCGACCTATCACAGACCGCATCTGTCTGGACGACGCGCAAATTAGGCCCCCGTTCCACTGGACGGCGATCGCGCTGAGTCCTCGCTGCGACCGATCACAGCCAGCATCTTGAGCGACGCGCAAATTAGGCCCCCGTTCCACTGGACGGCGATCGCGCTGAGTCCTCGCTGCGACCTATCACAGACCGCATCTGTCTGGACGACGCGCAAATTAGGCCCCCGTTCCACTGGACGGCGATCGCGCTGAGTCCTCGCTGCGACCGATCACAGCCCGCATCTGGAGCGACGCGCAAATTAGGCCCAGTTCCACTAGACGGTGAATGGGAAAATCCTGCAAAATGTGAGCAAAAAGAAAGACAACAAAACATACAAAGTGAACGGATTCGTTTTCTTTAATCTATGCCATTGGTTTGGCGCTCTGTGAAATCGCTCGCCGCCCCAGTGAAATGGGGGTATTAGCTCAGCCCGGTAATTACCATGCCACAGGCCTTTCCTTGCGAACCGATTTCTTCACTTCTCAGTCCGCCTAAGTCGGCAGAAAACGCAGGTTTCATCTCCTTAACCACCCGAAAACGCCTCGGAGCCCCCGCAGCACAAATTAACGCAGCCCGGTCATTACCGTGCCTCCGGCAAAATGGGTAAGTGAAGCAATGTCGGGTCAGTTCAGCTCACCGAAGAGCAATTCTCACACTGGTCGTGAGAGAGGAGAAAAACTCTATGAACAGTATTTACAGGTTAATTGTAAGGGGGGGCTCCCCCTGATCTTTTCGACAAGCACAATGAACAGTGGACCACGGCGTAACGTCCCGTCCTAAGGCCTGCGACCATTTCCAGTAGTGTGCATGTCGAGTGAGTGACACACTTGGGATTAGAAATCCCAAATTCTTGGTCCAGTTGCAGAATCGATAACTACGCCCGCTACACGGCATTCCCTTGCCAACAGATTTCTTCTCTACCGGCCATACAGAAGCTGGTGTGTTACACCGAAGGGCAGTTATACCGACTATACAGATACAGAAGCTGGTGTGTTATTCCAGCTATACAGATATACAGATATTCGATACGTTTTGTCAAAGTTCAACGGAAAAGAACTTGATTCCCTCCCAGCCGGGGAGACCCTCAATTCGTCATTAGTCTCTCTCCACGGTCGCGCCGCGGCCTTCGGGGAACAATTCAGCGGTAAATCGCGCCGCGTTGCCGCGCAGGGAGGGCCGCTTGTGCCGCTCGTTTCGCGTGAAATATGGGCGGCTTGTCGCGCTGCTATTACACAGGGGCACGTTTCTCATTCCCGGGCAGTATCTGACTAGCGTCGTTAGGCCGTCTTTTACCGCCTGGCCAACAAAACTGTAACTAAAACAGACGGTTATGTATGTGCGGCAAAATGCATCGGGCAGACTGGCAACTCAGCAGAATTCACGTACTGTAAATGCATTTTTAAGTTCGCGTGGTTTTTATTTCGCGCTAAGGGTAAAATGGGGTGTTCGGGGTGGTTTTAAGTTCGCGGCAGCACTATAGTTAACGTTGGGTAACATAAATTCGTGGGGTACTTAAATTCGGGATTTTTCGAAAACGGGGTATTTAGGGATATGTGCTAGATGCAACATCAGTAATACCACTAGAAATGCAAACTTGACAGACTAACACATTCAGAACACTGCCTGAAAAGCTTCGATAACCATGCATTAGAAGTTGGCTACGTCAAAAACTCTCCGTCCCTTATTGACAGAGTCTGGGGGCTTCGTGGGAGACTCACACTGCACGGTTGTTCGCTGGCTTATAAGACAAATGTCACATCTCCTGCCTGCTAAACACAATTATTTACAAGACAACTTATTACAATCTCTTTTGCTAACCTGCAACTGGATTCTAAGTGTGATCAATCATCAAAACTCCTCTTTGTTGCTACAACCTACGGCACGTGTATTTTCCCGCCGCCATATTGTTACCCAGAATCATGTCGTCAAGCAGACGACAAAAGGTTTGTGAGGAACACTTTTTTGTCTAAATGTTGCGTGTGATAGTGGACTGAAGACGATATTTTCCTCAAAGTTTGCTCCTAACACAACAAGGAACACATGGACATAGTAGTATAACCATTGCTACGGCATCCAGCTAACTTGCCATGAATAATGTACACGTTGCCATGACGGTGGGGATCGACTTTGAGTGACGTTCAACCCACTCAACAAACGGGATGTTAGCAAAGGCCTGATGTGTGCGGTGCGGCCGTTTTTTCGTGTATTTTTTTTACTTGGACACGTCTATATCCATAGCACTCTCCTCAAGCCAAGGATGGAACGAATAGCTGCTGTATAAAATGTGATTAGCGGTAAGATATTCAAGACGAATCTTCTCTCCCGAATTAATGTGCCCCCCTGTCCGACAACACTGTCATTGTGCGTGCGGCGGACGGTAGTTTCAAGTTGAAATATTATGGTGTCAGCACGACTAGAGACAAAATCTACCATATATATGATTAGTGCAAAGATAGTACATGATACTGACAGAATAATAGAAAAAAAGGATGGTTTATTGTTCTGCTAGATTGATTTCAGTCAACCATTATCGGAAAAATCCCGAATTTAGGTTACCCAACGTTACATACTGCTACAGTATTGGACAAAAATGTTGGCGGTGGTTTTAAGTTCGCGGTGAAACGCAAACCGCGAACATAAAACCTGCGTGAACATGTCTGCATTTACAGTATTGCACCGTCTTAACAACCAACCCGTGTTTAAAGGAAACGGTAATGTATTTGTATTTGTATTTTTTTGTATTTATTGAAAATGAAAGACAAGTCGTTACACTGGGTCAGCCTAGGCAGCTTTCGCTGGTAACGGCTGACCCACAAATACGGACAAACATACAGTAAGATCCTTACACTATCATAATACATACATAGTTAATACGATACAATATAATGCATAATGTATATGAGACAGAATGTATCGGGCAAATTCAGCAGAACTCAAATCTTTTACCGTCTTAGCAACAAACCTGTGTCTAATGTATGTCTGGCAAATGCCTCGGGCAAACCGGCAACTCAGCAGAATTCACATTCGTAACCGCCTTGACAACAAACCTGTATGCAAAGGAGACGGCAATGGAGTTTCTACGCGGACTATAGAGAGAACACATTGCAAGGGGAGTTTGGCCACGATTGGGTTTCATTTGCTTCCAATGGCTAGTTACTCTACTCTCCATGACCCCGTAGGAAGGCCTGGTGGAGGCTAACGTTAATGTGTGTGGCAGTATGCCTCGGGCAAATGTACTCTTCAAGCAGAGGTTGGTGGGGAAGATTGTGACCTTTTCATTATATGCTCCGTTTTTTTGTCCGCTCTCCCCACAAAGCGGGGTGGGGAGAGCAGACAAAAAACGGAGCATATGATAAAAACAATCTTCCCCACCAACCTCTGCTTGGAGAGTAGGGCAAATGGGCAATTCAGCAGAATTCACAGCCCCTGTTGCAAGCCCTTCTCACGCTAACATTTCCGTGTCTGAAGACACTCCCCCGGTGACTCCCAACATGAGTCAGGACTACTGGAATGCTGTGGAAAATCTTACTGTTGAAAATAATGGAACAGGCTCAATCCAGAATCCATTTACATACAGGCCCCACTTTTCTTAAGATTCACTCTCAATCACTGATGAAAGATAGCAGATTCTATCTGAAACATCTGACTTTTTGGAGAATTCATCCAATTGCTTTGTCTATTCTTTATTACTCAATGTTGTGATCATCGTACCGCCAGAATCCACCCCAGCCGACTGATCGTTCTGTATTGATATATGTACCGGCATTATCCTATTAACTTAACAATATATCCTTCAAATTTAGAAATAGTCGTGCCTCCAAGTACCAAAGTTACCAACCTAGGATTGATGTGTTAAAATTTCGTATTTTCCTAGAACTATCTTAGAATGGAACTTGTTGCTACCAAGTACTGTACAGGAGCTGGTGTGTTATACCGGCTATACACATTCAGAATTTCAGATACAGAAGCTGGTGTGCTACGCCGAAAGGTGGTTATACCGGGTATATAGACACCGATACAGAATTTCAATTACCATGAACAAGAACAGATCGAACAAATGACCCCAATCACACAACACGTACGGAACCACCCTTCTGACACCTCTGTCAAGATGTCTTCCGGAAATTCCCCACCTTCCCTTCTTGTGAAGAAACCTTCTGTTCCTTAAATGAATTCCTGCCAGGTCGGGATTAAGACACGCCTTAACGTGACATCCCTCCCAAGGCGCTCCGCCGATGGCAGTGACAGCTCACGCTCAGAGCACCTCAAGGAGAATCGCAATATCTCGTACCGTGTTTTTACTTACAGGAGTAATTCAATTTGACTTCTTTCTCTTTTTGTTGATAGTACAAGATCATTCCACTGTGCAACGTGACAGGCCAAATTATCTGTTCAGAACAAAGTAGCCGCAGGATCTCAGGTGCGATGTTCTTGATCTTCTTCTGATTCGGTTCGCACAGCCAGGGCTCTAATCCCATCTCCCCTCAGGTTTCAACAGCATCGGTTCTAATCCCGTCTCCCCTCAGGTTTCAACAGCATTGGTTCTAATCCCGTCTCCCCTCAGGTTTCAACAGCATTGGTTCTAATCCCGTCTCCCCTCAGGTTTTAACAGCATTGGTTCTAATCCCGTCTCCCCTCAGGTTTTAACAGCATTGGTTCTAATCCCGTCTCCCCTCAGGTTTTAACAGTATTGGTTCTAATCCCGTCTCTCCTCAGGTTTTAACAGTATTGGTTCTAATCCCGTCTCCCCTCAGGTTTTAACAGCATTGGTTCTAATCCCGTCCCCCCTCAGGTTTCAACAGCATTGGTTCTAATCCCGTCTACCCTCAGGTTTTAACGGCATTGGTTCTAATCCCGTCTTCCCTCAGGTTTTAACAGCATTGGTTCTAATCCCGTCTCCCCTCTAATCCCGTCTCCCCTCAGGTTTCAACAGCATTGGTTCTAATCCCGTCTTCCCTCAGCTTTTAACGGCATTGGTTCTAATCCCGTCTCCCCTCAGGTTTTAACAGCATTGGTTCTAATCCCGTCTTCCCTCAGGTTTCGACAGCATTGGTTCTAATCCCGTCTCCCCTCAGGTTTCGACAGCATTGGTTCTAATCCCGTCTCCCCTCAGGTTTCGACAGCCAGGGCTCTAATCCCGTCTCCCCTCAGGTTTTAACAGCATTGGTTCTAATCCCGTCTCCCCTCAGGTTTTAACAGCATTGGTTCTAATCCCGTCCCCCCTCAGGTTTCAACAGCATTGGTTCTAATCCCGTCTCCCCTCAGGTTTCAACAGCATTGGTTCTAATCCCGTCTCGCCTCAGGTTTCAACAGCATTGGCCCTGATACCGAAAATATCTTGTCCCGACGTCGCCCCTTCAGTACAACAGATCGTGTTCCTACTCTCAAAGCAGAGGTTGGGAGAGAAGATTGTGACCTTCTTATCACATGCCCTTTTCTTTGTCGGCTTTATAAAAAAAACGGGGCATATGATATCAAAGTCATTATCTTTTCTCCCATCCTCTGCTTGGAGAGTATGTGTCCTAACTCGTCTCGACGCGTCATTAAACAAAAAGCGAGTGCAATACACCTAGTGCAATAGAGACCTGGTGCAATAGAGACCTGGTGCAATAAAGACCTAGTGCAATAGAGACCTAGTGCAATAGAGACCTAGTGCAATAGAGACCTAGTGCAATAGAGACCTAGTGCAATAGAGACCGGGTGCAATAAAGACCTAGTGCAATAGAGACCTAGTGCAATAGAGACCTAGTGCAATAGAGACCTAGTGCAATAGAGACCTAGTGCAATAGAGACCTAGTGCAATAGAGACCTAGTGCAATAGAGACCTAGTGCAGTAGAGACCTAGTGCAATAGAAACCGGGTGCAATAGAGACCTGGTGCAATAGAGACCTAGTGCAATAGAGACCTAGTGCAATAGAGACCTAGTGCAATAGAAACCGGGTGCAATAGGGACCTGGTGCAATAGAGACCGAGTGCAATACAAACCGGGTGCAATAGAGACCTAGTGCAATAGAGACCTAGTGCAATAGAGACCTAGTGCAATAGAGACCTAGTGCAATAGAAACCGGGTGCAATAGAGACCTGGTGCAATAGAGACCGAGTGCAATACAAACCGGGTGCAATAGAGACCTAGTGCAATAAAGACCTAGTGCAACAGAGACCTAGTGCAATAGAGACCTAGTGCAATAGAGACCTAGTGCAATAGAGACCTAGTGCAATAGAAACCTAGTGCGATAGGGAACCTGGTGCAATAGAGACCTAGTGCAACATAGACCAGTGCAATAGAAACCTAGTGCAACAGAGACCTAGTGCAACATAGACCTGGTGCAACAGAAACCTGGTGCAACAGAAACCCGAGTGCAATAGAGACCTAGTGCAACAGAAACCGAGTGCAACAGAAACCTAGTACAATAGAATCGATATGCTATCAGGAAAAAAAAAGACTCCTAGAGGCTGATAATGAGGCTAGGCCCGTCAGCTGCCCCGATGCGAAATCCACGCCGCGCTCCTCCCGCCTACCGGGATAACTGAAGGTCTGGTCTATCGGTGCTGAGTGCAGTTTTCCCTCTGTCTTCATGTGGCGGGAACAGTTTGAGATGAACGGGATGTGACGTTTATATTGTCAGAGGCCTTATCGGCAGCCGCCCAGGTCTGTAACGTGACACCACGTCCGGGGAGAGGTACTATCATTGGTACGCAGCGGGGGTCTTGACTCTAGGTGTCTGTGTGTGTAAAGGGGGGTTATACTATCATTGGTACGCAGCGGGGGTTCACGACTATAGGGGGATCACTGTCATTGGTACGCAATGGGGGTCATGACTCTAGGTGTGTGTGTGGGTTCACGACGCTGGGGGTTGGGGGTGGGTACTGTCATTGGTACGCAGCGGGGTTCGACGATTCTGGGTGTGTGTGGGGGGGGGGTTCTGTCATTGGTACGCAGCGGGGGTTGAGAAGTCTGGGGTGGAGGGATACTGTCATTGGTACGCAGCGGGGGTTGAGAAGTCTGGGGTGGAGGGATACTGTCATTGGTACGCAGCGGGAGTTGAGAAGTCTGGGGTGGGGGGATACTGTCATTGGTACTCAGCGGGGGTCGACGATTCTGGGTGGGTGTGTGTGTGGGGGGGGTCTGTCATTGGTACGCAGCGGCGGTTGAGAAGTCCGGGGTGGGGGGATACTGTCATTGGTACTCACCGGGGGTTGAGGAGTCTGGGGTGGGGGGATACTGTCATTGGTACTCACCGGGGGTTGAGGAGTCTGGGGTGGGGGGGATACTGTCATTGGTACTCAGCGGGGGGGGGGGGGGCACGACTCTGGGGTGGGAGTGGGTACTGTCATTTGTATGCAGCGGGGGTTGTCTACTCGGAGGGGGGGCTACAGTCATTGGCACGCAGCGGGGGTTGACGACTCGGGGGGAGGGGGCTACTGTCATTGGTATGCAGCGTGGTTCCCGGTGTGACTCGCCCCATGTCAATGATTTTCCACTAATCTGGAGGGAGGGAGGGAGGGAGGGAGGGAGGGAGGGAGGGAGGGAGGGAGGGAGGGAGGGAGGGAGGGAGGGAGGGAGGGAGGGAGGGAGGGAGGGAGGGAGGGAGGGAGGGAGGGAGGGAGGGAGGGAGGGAGGGAGGGAGGGAGGGAGGGAGGGAGGGAGGGAGGGAGGGAGGGAGGGAGGGAGGGAGGGAGGGAGGGAGGGAGGGAGGGAGGGAGGGAGGGAGGGAGGGAGGAATAGGATACAGGAGGGGTGGGAGAATAAACAGCATGTGGTTCAGATTTGGCAGGGAAAAGTGACATCTTCTAATTGTTGGTATGGGTTTGAAGTGTTCAAATAAAAGAAAAAGATAACTTTGCCATGATTTTCCAAGGGAAAGACAAAGATTCCCAGATTGAACGGTTCTCCGCAGCAGTGGCAGTATGAGCACTGTTATCACGTGAAATGAGGATTGATGGGTGCACAGTACCACTATTGAGGATGATGGATCTTAAGCATCACTACTGAGGATGGATAGGTGTACAACATCACAGTTGAGGATGGATACTTGTACAGCATCACCATCACTCACACATTTGCATCTGCGCGACCGCCTTCCCTGAGTCAGAAGATTCCCAGGATCTGCCTCGATCCGTTATTCAAATTCCTTGCGCGTTGATCGCTGCGATTGACGCGCGGAGTCTCCAAGGACGCGGGTGATTGATGCGGGCCGCGGCGAGCAGAAGGAAGCGCCGCTGCGCCGTCTGCCTGCGGTGGCTTTGATGACATTACCAGTCAGCGGGCGTGTCTGCGGACCATCTGATCCGGGCGCTCAGGGGACGCCACGTACAGGTGGGCGCGCAACAGATGCCGCCGCGCCGGGGAGCGAGGGGCGTCGTGCCGAGAGAGGGACGGGGGGAGCCCGCTGTCGTGCCGAGAGAGGGGCGGGGGGAGCCCGGTGTCCTGCCGAGAGGGAGAGAATGGAACCCTGGCGGGGAGAGAGCCATACTGTCGGGGAAGGGACGTGAAAAACCCGCCACCCCTCGGGAAAGGGACGTTAGGGAACTCCTAACCACCCCTGGACCGGCGCCGCCCAAACAAACCGAGACGCTTTCTTTAACGCTGAACTGCGGAACACGACAGCCAACCCAAGACCTGTTGCAACCATCTTGACAAAAATAGCAAGGACTTGGCATCGATCGATCGATCGGCGAGCTGACGCTATTGTGTTCCTCGCGCATCTGCAACACGTAAGGTTGAGCGGGGCACTCTGGAGCCGCCACATCCTGGAGTCGGCAAGAAACGCTCGGCTGGGGCCGGGGTGCAACCACAGCCCGAGCCACAGGTGCCCTCCCGGAGTCTACTGGATTCTTCTGGAGGTCCCGCAGCCGCCTACCAGGGTGGAACCAGCAAGAAACTACGACTCACGCCGGCAAGGCCGCAGCAATAACGAAGCGTTCATGTAAGTACATCCTTGGTATTAGAATGAACAAGAGAAGATCATTAGTAAGCTGTAAGGAGAATTTGTTAGTCCCTCGTGCATGTCTTACCCGTATTCTTTATGGTCGATTTATTTGCTCTCTGGGTGTAACAAGTGTTGCTACATATGCTTTATTCGGCCCCCGCTTCGATTCACGTATAGTTTTATAGGTGCGTTTGGCGCTGCAGGTTGCGGAATCGACTGAGCACTCCGATAACTCCGTAGCCAGGTTTTATCGGGAGAGCCTGAGAAATTTCCGCGCTGATTCCTGCCCGAATAAAGGCTGTTCATCTAGCCTTTGAGCTACGTTCCAAAGAATATTGATCCGGGACAGGTTTGTACGACAAATCTTTCCGCCACGTCTCAGCAGCAGCGCAGCAGAGGTTTCAGCACCTCGGGCGGAGCCTGCTGCTAAAGCGGCTCTTCCGGTGCTGAGCGCTACCAAAAACGGCGCGAAGGGAAGGAGCCCGCTTATCTTTGCACTTCCGTGGATATAATTCTTCCTGAGGACTGCCGGGTTCCGGTCAGAAGCCAGGTTTTATCAAGATATTAGCGGTTCACTCCATATTCACCTTTCGCCCACATGAAACGAAAGAAAATCTGCCTTCTCGCTTCCCAAAACGGCACGACGTGAAGTGCGAACAGGCGCCTGGTTATCTGCGCACTTGTGTGAGCGCAATCCTTCCTGAGGACTGCGGGGTTCCAGTCAGAAGTCAGACTTTATCAGATCAGCGGTCCCATATATCCGATCCTCTCAGCGGTCCCTCCCGCACGCTCCTCCCCTGATCCTCTCCCAGCCGCCGATGTTGGTTCAACACGTCACGGTTTAACGCCCGCTTCATTTCTTACAGATTTTCGGGGCCATAAAGCCGGCATCCGTCGGCAGTTAACCCTCTCCACAAAGCGGTGCTTTCTCCCCGGTTCATTAAACGGCGCGGATCGAAGTCCCGCGGGACGCCTTATTGACGGCTGTGCTTTGTGCGCTCCTCTCCACTCGTCGGTCGTCTGGGATCGGGAATTAGTCAGGAACTTGTCCGTTTTCATTCACGCGGCAGCAGCGGCCGCTAAATCACTGCGCAGGAATGCGAACTAATCAGTTTGTTAGTGCGATATGAGCGACGCAGATATCTTACCGGAGATATGTCGGCAGGCGGAACGGTCCTTCACGCGCAGAAATCCATAGTGCTGAAGCCTTGGTTCTTCCCGCTCGGATTTCCCGCACGCCAAATTGCTCCCGGTGGGGCCATTTTCCGCTCGGAGTGTAGCGGGCTGGAATTAGCCGTTTAAACACGCTTTGCTCAGCTGCGAGTTCCCGCTTTAAACGCGCTGTACTCAACTGAACTGCAAGCGCTGTCTTCCCACACAAGAAAGCGCTGCTTTAAACAGACTTTACTCAACGTGGCGTCTTCTCACAAATACACTTTACTAACTGCAAGTTATGGATGTCCCAGTGGCTCAACTGGTAGCAGCCTCACAGTATGGCTCATAGTAACAATTAGTTGACAAATGTGAGAACCTGGTTCCAGTCCCTGAGTCAGGACACCCTGGTTGGGGCTGCACCGTCTTTAAGAAGGGGTTCGAGGAGGTGTTTCGAGCACTTTAAAGGAAAGGGCCAGTTATCCCTCCCTGTGAAATTATACGCTGCTACTGAAACAGCAAGGAAACTTGATTCCCTACGTGCCTCTAGGCACTACAAGGGTCTGAACGAACGCACTCAACTGCAAGTGCTGTCTTCCCACACAAATGAGCCCGCTTTACAGCCAAGGAGCGGCGAGGAGTGACACTGGAGTAATGAGATGTGACTAAGATGAAGAGGTGGATTACCTCAGTTTTCCTGTTTGAGGCTTATCGTGCTTCGGTGTTTGGAAAGGAAACGTCGCACAACCTGTTGCAGGAAGAGCGCCTCACACCACACGGAGATGGAAACGTTAAGTAAGGAACTGTATTCCTGTAAACGTTAAAATTGTTACGGGAATGTATTCCTGTAAACGTTAAGTTACGGGAATGCATTCCTGTAAAGGTAAGTTACGGGAATGCATTCCTGTAAACGTCAAGTTACGGGAATGTATTCCTGTAAACGTCAAGTTACGGGAATGTATTCCTGTAAACGTCAAGTTACGGGAATGTATTCCTGTAAACGTTAAGTCACGGGAACGTATTCCTTGAATGTAAACCTGTAAACGTTGAGTTACGGGAATGTATTCCTTGAAAAGTTTAGTGACGGAATGTAATCCTTGAAACGTTGAGTTACGGGAATGTATTATAAGTTACCGGAATACAAGGGAGGGAGCATTTGAGGGAGAAACGGACGGTCCCCAGGAGTAGGTTACTGCCGTAAACTCCGAACACAAATTATAGATCTATGTTGTTCCTGGAGGTGAAATAAAGACGCGATATTCCCGTAATAAATAACGGAGTGTGAAGACAGGCGCGGAATCCTAATTCGGTAGCACCGTTTCTGAGAAGGACGGAGACAAGAAGAACGTAAAAGGTTAGTATGAGATTATTGAGGACTCATCACCCGTCTGGCGCGCTCACTGGCGCTGAAAGGACCCAATGGTATGACAGACAAGAGCGCTGAACAGCAAACTGTGGGTCTGCAGACAAAGACAAAGATTTAGCCTCCACCAGGCCTTCCTACGGGGGACGGATCGTAGAATTCGGCAAAAAGGAAATAATTGGCCAGGAGAGTCAAGGTTTACATTTCTCTCCTCTAATAACTGTACCGGTAAATGAAACCCTGTGGTGTCCAAACTCCCCTGGCAAATTATTCTCCCTTTAGCCGGCGTGGTTAGTCTGGTAGAGACTAACAAAGGACGAAATGTTCACATATATAATGTCGTCTTCTAACTACGATATGATAAAAGATGCTGTAAATCCCCCTACAACTGTTTCAAGAAGAGAGAAATATGTAAATTGTAGGTATAGATAAAGCGTAGTCTTGTCCTCCTATCAAAATTTGTGTATCTATCCTACTGCATTTAGCATCAATGGTGAATGGATGTGCAATAAACCTTCATTGTCATCGTCATTGAAATATTACATGCGGATAAAAGCGTTCCGAAAACAAATATGCCGAGTTGCTGAAATACGTTATGATCTTAATAAAGACAGATGTGTACTTGTGACACCTTCATGTTTCAGATTTGATTTGACGTAACTGTAGAACGTGGATGTCTTCTCCCCATAGCCAGGGTAGTTAGTCTGGTAGAGACTAAGATTAAGCTATTTTGTAATTTAGATAGAATTGAGAACGAAAGTCATTTTGTTGTGGAATGTACATTATACAACGATGAGAGAAATATCCTTTATACTTATATACAAGATAAGTTCCCTAGTTTTAAGTATATAAACAGCACTGAAAAATTCCTATTTATAATGAAACTGAACAAATACGAGTTCCATATCTACATACATCTACAATTGTCTTATGAAGCGAGAAGAAGTCGAACATGTAAGTAGTAGACTAGTATAGACTAGTCCTATTAGACATAAGATATAAGATATATCACATTATATTATATTATATTACGTTATATTATCACCACTGTATGTAGTCCTTTGCTTATCACCATGACCTGTACTTAGCTTGTTTAAGCATAAATGTACAATAAAGGTCTTTCATTCATTTATTCATTCACTAATTTCAACACCCTCTCTAACAACGTTACACAACTGTTGATTCTAAGTGGTAGTTTGCTTTGTTCTCCTGATATCAACAGGAAAGTCATGTTAGCCACACAAAATTACAAGTAAACGTTTTTAGATATATTTTTTTTTTGCTTTTCGTCCCCTGGGAGGGGAGTTTGGACTCAAGTTTCAACTAGGCTTCTGTTATGTATGTATTTACATCCATTCACCCATTTGCGCGTCTTGTCAAACATTTTTATTTTCCATGATGTACGTCGAGAATATAAGTTGAGCACAACTTTAGTGCACCGTCACTTTGTCTTTGTCCATTTATTTGTATTATTCGATGTTTTATTTTAGACATAAAGGACTTACATGGGAGGGACGGCGGCAACATAACTGCTTTACCTGGTTCAGGCCCGCGGTGACAAGGCAGATTTACTGCCCAGGTATGACAGACAAGAGTGTCAAACTGTGGCTCTGCAGACAAAGACAAAGATTTAGCCTCCACCAGGCCTTCCTACGGGGGTACGGATCGTAGAATTCAGAAAATAAGGGAATAATTGGCCAGGAGAGTCAAGATTTACATTTCTCTCTTCTAACTGTACCAGTAAATCAACCCTTGTGGTGGCCAATTACTCTCCCTTTAGCCGGCGTAGTTAGTCTGGTAGAGACTAACAAAGATTGTAGGGACGGCGGCAACATTACTCCGTCTGGTTAGTAGTTAGTCTGGTAGAGAATAGCAAAGATGGGAGGGACGGCGGCAACATAACTGCTTTACCTGGTGCAGGCCCGCGGTGACAAGGCAGATTTACCGCCCAGGTTATCTCAACCATCGCAAACGAAGAAAAACTACGCCGTGAGACCCGATCAATCAGCCCACGGTAGGGGATGCGGGGCGCTTCAGTTTCTGCTGCATCCGGAGAGATCTGATCCTGCACTTGCGGGTTCAGCAAATCATGCCCGAGCACAAATCAGCCGCTTCGTCTTCCCCGCGCTCTCAGCGTCAATCAGGCCAGTTTGCTGCTGGATCCTTGTTATTCGCACCGCCTGTTGCCATTTCGGGAAGCATTTCGCAGTAAGTATGGTGGGGTCGTGTGGCGTAACGGCAGGGTGTTCGACTCAGAACCAAGAGGTCCCGAGTTCGAATCCCCCTGACGCCACCGATGTTGTGCCCTTGGGAAAGGCACTTTACACGACTTTCCTCACTTCGCCCAGGTGTATGAAAATAAAAACGGGTACGTTGTTCTCTGTACGTGACACTGTTAATGTAAGTCATAAAAAACTTGAGTGCAGTGCCACGTCGTCCTTGTCTGTCAAAAACCGAAGTAAAAAAAAAAAAAGTAAGCGCGCGCATGTGCAGTAGGAAGCGTGCGGTGCAACAAAAACCCACCGAGATATTTGTTTCTTATTATGTTTTAACAAAGTACAACAAAAGCAAGAACAGAAACAAGTACGATGCATTGGTGGCTCACCCCTTACAGATTGATAAAGGGGTAAGCAACCACTTCACTGTATGATCCTAACTTTACCCGGTTGTAACATGGGTATCTGACTTCGGTTGCGGAGGTAAAAGGTGGTTGGAGGAAAGGGTTGGGCTCCATCTTCCAATACCGTGCCCTATACACAGTAGATAATAACCCACTGCCCCTACAGCCTCAAATGCTATGGGAAAATCTTTGCCTTATCAAGCATATTGTTCTTTATATGTGTTAAGATACGTCATTAACTTGAGTACTGTTCCACATTGTCCTTGACCCTGACGGAGAAGCAACCAAAACATGCCATCTCTAGCCTTCCTCCCTACAAGACAACAATAATTTCCTAGCCTGGAAATGACACCATTAAGTAGGGCAAACTTCAGACATATCGATGTTCACCATTTATCTATGTGCAGAAGGATGAACAATCATCATCATCATCATCATCATCATCATCATCATCATCATCATCATCATCACCATCATCATCATCATCATCATCATCATCATCATCATCATCATCATCATCATCATCATCATCATCATCATCATCATCATCATCATCATCATCATCATATCGGGCGGCTTGCCCGGACTAAGGTTGCTCTCTCCCTCCAGGCGTCACGGTCCGCCATTAGTTGGTCTAGATCTTCAGACCTCACCCCTACATCCCCAGCAAGTTGGTCTATGTAGGTCCGTCGGGGTCGCTCGACACAGGAGTGCCGTGGAGTTGGTGCCCAGAGCAGGAGTTCACTTACAAGCTCTTCTTTGTTTGGATGAACAATGGCAGCACAAAGACACAGTAAGGAGGTGTTTTGACGCGAACACTAATCTCTTTTTATTGTTAATTTTGTTCCAATTTTGTTTTATGTCTTCTTGATTATTCTGGGACGAAAGACAATCTTCCGAGTTGCTAGAATGAGTTACGATCGTTAAAAATACAGGCTGGTACATGTAGCACCTCCAAATCTTTTGTTGCTGTGAATCAATCGTGGAACCAGCCCGAAGCAGTGTGGGTTCACTTTATTAATAGTTGATGTTTACTGTCAATTTTATCCAAGTTTGTTTCATAACTTTGAAACGAAAGGAAACCTGTCGCCGGTAATAAAGACAGATCTGTACATGTTACAACTCCATCTTCTTTGTTGCTGTGAAGTTCCTGTGGAACCCGCCCATCGCAGTGCGGGGTACAAAGTAACGTGTGCTTTGAAGGGAATGATCTACTCATATTGTTAATTTTGTTCCAATTCTGTTTTATGTCTCTTTGATTATTCTTAAAGAAAATCTGTCAAGTTGCTGGAATAATTTGCGATCGTAATAACGACAGGCTGGTACATGTAACACCTAATAACGACAGGTTGGTACATGTAACACCTCCATAGTTTATGTTGCTATGAATCAATCGTGGAACCACCCCGAAGCCCTGTTGGTTCACTCTATTAATTGTTGACGTTAATTTTGTCCCAATTTTGTTTTTATGTCCTCATAATTGTTCTGTAATGAAAGGAATTCAGCTACAAGAGTAGCTATATTAACATTTCACCATCATGACATTGAAAACCTGTTAAAATTGACATGGTTACACACAGTACGGAACCCGCCCTAAGCAATGTGGGTTCACCTAATCAAATGTTGACATTTATCATGACTTTTGTTATGTTTTGTTTTTATGTCCTTAAAACTATTATGAAACGAAAAAAAAGCTTGCCAGGTTGCTGGTTATAAAGACAGATTTGTAAATGAAATATATCGAATTTTTGTTAAGGAACTGTGGACCCTGCCCTCGGCCGTGAGGGGTCACCTAATGAATTGGTGACGTATAAGAGAGCAGCGTTTTCCGGAGGGTACATGAAATTCCCAGTTTTTATTGATCTTTTAATGCTCGCTATACAAAGACATGCGTGATTGCCCCGGAGGTTACATGCATCTATAACACAAACAGTCACAAAGGATTAAATGCTCACATATATGATGTCGTCTTCTTACCACGATATAATAGAAAAACGCTGTAAATTCCTCTACACCTGTTTTAATAAGAAAGAAGCATGTAAATCAAAGATAAAGCACTTACCGTAGTTTTCCTATTATTGTCTGTGTATCTATTCTGCTGCATCTAACCCCGATGGGGTATGGGTACGTCATTGTCATTGAAATACGACACGCGGATCAAAGCGTTCCGAAAGAAAATATGGCGAGTTGCTAGAATACGTTATGATCGTAATAAAGACAGATTGGATAGTGTGAACCTGCATATTTCAAGTTTGATTTAAACTAACTGTAGAACGTGGATGCCTTTGTAGCTCAACTTGTAGCAGGCTCACAGTTGAGTTCCTGGTTCCAAGTTGCTGGTGACTTTGAGACGCCGTTCAATCCTGGGAAGGGCATCTCGGTTGGGCCTGCACCCATCTTTCGGAAGGGGCGTAAAACTAGGGTTCCGTGTTCGAGGAGGTGCCTCAAGCACCTTAAAAGGGAAAGGGCTAGGAACTCCTTCTTGTAAAGATGTACCGCGCTGCTGCTACCACTACTACACTACAAGGGCCTGAACAACCCATGGAATCTGCCCGAAGCACTAATTAATTGTTGACGTTTAATGGCCAGTCCTCGTGTCTGTTTTCCGGGACGAACATGAAAGTCCCCGGCAGCTTTTATTGAAATTCGACATGCTGCTCAAAGCGTTCCGAAGCACTAATTAATTGTTGACGTTTGATGGCCAGTCCTTGTGTCTGTTTTGCGGGACGTACATGAAAGTCCCCAGCAGCTTTTATTGAAATTCGACATGCTGCTCAAAGCGTTCCGGCGGCACCGCGGAGCCGACCGCGACTCGGGCTGATGGAGCGGGGAACGACAACACAGATCCAGAACAATGAGCGCCAACAGGAGAAATCAAAGTTTTATCGACACGCCGTGTGGACATGAAAGCGGGACGTGATCCGCTTATTTACCGCCGGGCCGGGTTATCGACGCCGCTATCGGAAACATCTCGCCCCGCGGGACGCTGAGGCGGTGATGGATCACTCCGCTCATGCCTCCGCTTCGGTCCGTTACCGTCGATATCTTTCTTCCAGCGGGTCATTCTCCCACCGGGGAGATCCTGTCGTGCCGAACTTGCTCCTAAAGCCGCTATCGTCCGACATTAGGGCCACAATGGTTCCGTAGAACGTTATGGTCCCATATTAGGGCACCTGTCGTGCCGAACATGATCCTAAAGCCGTTATAGTCCGACATTAGGGCTCCTGTCGTGCCTAACTTGCTCCTAAAACCGTTATAGTCAAACATTATAACGGGAGCTCCTGCCGTGCCTAACTTGCTCCTAAAGCCGTTATAGTCCGACATTAGGGCACCTGTCCGCCGCTCTGGTCCGTTACCGCCGATATCTTCCTTCCAGCGGGCCATTCTCCCACAGGGGGGCTCCTGTCGTGCCTAACTTGCTCCTAAAACCGTTATAGTCCCACATTATAACGGGAGCTCCTGTCGTGCCGAACTTGTTCCTAAAGCCGTTATAGTCCAACATTAGGGCACCTGTACGCTGCTCCGGTCCGTTACCGTCGATATCTTCCTTCCAGCGGGTCATTCTCCCACAGGGGAGCTCCTGTCGTGCCGGACTTGCTCCTAAAGCCGTTATAGTCCAACATTCGGGCCCAAAGAACCTTATAGCCCCACAATAGGGCTCCTGTCGTGCCAAACATGATCGTCAAACCACTATGTCCCTCAGTAGGGCCACAATGGGTCCGTAGAACGTTATGGTCCCACCTTAGGGCACCTGTCCACCAGAGAGGGTCCATGGAATGTTATAGTCCCACCTCAGGGTATCTGCCGACCACAGAGGGTCCATAGAACGTTACAGTGACCACCTCAGCGCTTCTCTCCTGCCACAGATATGTACAGTAGGGATCCTGTCCAACAAGATAGGTAGCATAGGACGTTCAAGCCCCTTCTAAGGCCATCTGTCCTAACACAGAGGGTTCATAAAACGTTATAGTCCGATCTTAGGACCTCTGTCTACCACAGAGAGCCCACGGAACGTTTAAGTCCCACATTAGGGCTTCTGTCCCACCATAGAGGGTCCATAGAACGTTATAGTCCTACCTTAGGGCTTCTGTCCTACCATAGAGGGTCCATAGAACGTTATAGTCCTACATTAGGGCTTCTGTCCTACCATGGAGGGTCTATAGAACGTATCAGTCCAACCTTAGGGCATTTGTACCACCACATAGGGCTCAAAGAACGTTACAGTCCCACCTTAGGGCATTTGTACCACCACGGCGTCCATAGAGCGTACTAGTCCCACTTTAGGGCCTTTGTGTACCACAGGGCGTCCATAGAACGTACTAGTCCTACCTTAGGGCATTTGTGTACCACAGGGCGTCCATAGAACGTACTAGTCCCACCTTTAGGTATTTCTACCACCACGGCGTCCATAAAACGTTGTAGTCATACACCGCGATGACAGCACTCCCTGTAGTACAACAGCCAAGTCAATGAATAAATAAATAACGGCTCTGGCAACATTGAATCCCGAGAGTACTACAATCGCCATGAGCCCATGAACCCTCTGAAGTCCTTGTGTAGTAAAAACCAGCATGACAACTTGGACCGCCCAGTGAAGTACATCGATATCGACCCTGATATTACAGCGAATTAGGATGTGCTGCACCACAATAACTCACAATAGCGATACCATCGTGTCTCCAAGATTCCAACGACCGCCGCTTTATAGACGACTGGTAAATATTCAATACTCGCCGCTGTCCGAGTTTCAGCTGGCAGATAGGGAGCGGCGCCAAGGCGTTTGTGCGATGGTGTGGGCGATAGGCTAGCCAGGTCTATAACAGCCGCCCTGGGCGGTGCTGAGAGTCGGTTAGTTTCATCTAAGGTAGATTAGAGGGTGTCTGGCAGTTCGGCAATTTAGTTCTGTATTCGGAGAAGGCCTTTCTAGGACTTAAGGTCAATCACAGGCAACGTAGAACTGAGTCTACTCTAAAGGCAGTAGAAGCCGTGGCTTGGGGCCATGCATGCAACATATGCAACACGGAGAAACCTTAGAGAGGGACAAGGGTCGACCTAGGCACCTAGGCAGGCAAGCAACGGTAACATGTACACTTGTAGACACAGCGCCTGCTGGTGAACCTTACTACATAGCATTTAGCACACGCAGCTATAGGTACAAGCCAGTAGCATAGCAACAAGTATCTACAAAAATATCATGACTTTTCATCGTCACAAACCGGTCTCGTCAGCAGTGCATGTCAATCATCGTCGCACAGGTCGCTGATTGGTTGATATCGTTCGTTGAAGTCTGTCAGGAGATAAGGAGACAGTATCATTCGGAGTGGTGTCTTAAGATGGTTAAGGAGCTCCTTGAATTGATGAGGGGCTTCTAGTTTGTTCTGCCAGATAAGAGAACAGGGGTGATAAAGGTGTGTGATATTCGAGGCAAGGCAGGGTCATACCCGTCCAGTTACATCCCATCTCATACACATATATCCCTTAGAGGCTACTAGTATTTGGCCCTTGACCTTTCGGGAAGCACAGTACAGAAGAGAGAGTATGGCATCTGGAGTTTTCTCTACACTTCTCGACCTCCTGTTCTAATGTTTCACCCAGTGTCGTGGCCTCTGACCTTACCGGTTTGTTATGTCAAGCATACAAAAGCACCGGAAGGACACCAACGTGTGAGTGTCTGACAAGGATCTTCCATGAGGTTGAAGATGTATCGGTGAAGGTAATGGTCCTTTGGAAGCCTTAGGGGCATCGCTGGTGTACATGTCCTCGTTCAAGGTTCAGTGGGTTATCCGCTGTGTCTATTGGAAGACGGAGCCCATCCCTCTCCTTTCGCCTCCTTTTACCTCCCTAACCGAAGTCAAGTACCCATTTCTACACCTGGGCGGGGTGAGGAAAGTCGTGTAAAGTGCCTTTCCCACAACGTCACGCCTCTCGGTCCCGTGTCCACTAGCCTAACCACCCGGCTAGTTGAGCCCACAAAGATGTATTATCACAGAAATGATCACGGCGTAACGTCTATAGTCGCCTCGGAGGTAAAGTTGCATGATGCCAAGTTTCGTTTACATGAATTCTTTTATATTGTAACATTCTATGAATTGCCTTAGTGTTTTATTGTCGTCTTCGGTGTAATTGTAATGCTGAGTTCAGTGGTCCACAACATCATCTTGTCTGCCTGGCGTCCCACTGTGTCTTGTGGCGATTTTGAATAAAGAATAGAGAAAGAACTGATCATGCAGCGCTGCTGAGCTCCCTATCTCCGGGCAGCTGACGGAGCCATCCGCGCGCGATAAGCGACTATGACGACTATTGCATAATCAGCTATGATGCGCAGAGAATGATAAGAAAACTTCGCCATGCTTTATCTATATCTACGATTTATAACTCGCGAGTTTCTTACTGAATAAAATCACCATCATGATTATTCTCTCGTCCTAAATCATGTTTGAAGAAATTTACAGAGCGTTTCTATGATACCGTAATGACATCATATATGTGCACATTTCATTCATGGCTAAATGATTAAAACACCAAAATGTACGTGCAAAACAGAGCTAACACATACTGTTATATACACACACGATATTTAAAAAAAATAAAACTTCGGCAAACTGCGTTTGCAAACAGTACACGAGTTCGACTTTAATGCGTCAGAATTGAAAAATGTGGTTTTAGAATTGGTGAAAATGTGGGAGGAAAAGAACGTGCAGACATGCTACATGTAGGTTTAAACACATCATCATTACAAGTTTAACTATGATAATTCGTTGTTTTTAACATGTTTATACACTTATAATATGTGTATTTGCTTATGATCTTGATATTATGCAAGTAATGATTTTGATGTAGCTATCAACAGATTTCATGTTAACATGCAAATCTAACATGCACCTTGACTGTAATACATCTGAATCTGTAATGTCCATGTTGTAAAATTGTTGAATACAAACAGAATGACAGAATTTTTCACGCTGGGACGTCTTCCTTGGACTGACAAATCTACTTTACGTCCTAAAAATCCCCGCTCTGTTCACGGCACCTCCTGTGTGGCTAGCAGATAAAGCTCCGTCACAAATCAGCGCGGCGGCTTGAAACCGCATTTAGAGGTGACCAGAACGTGTGTGATGTTAACACATGGTTGGCCATTTCTCTGCGATGTCCATGTAGTCAACTTGTTGGATAGGATTAGATTGACAGAATTCTTTACGCCAGTACGTCTTCAGTATTCTACAAGAAAGAGAGATCCATCCCTCTCTGACGCTGTCAATGCGTCTTCCTCATGCAGTAAAATCCCTGATTTGTTCACGGGTGCTCCTGTGTCGCTAGCAGATAAAGCGGCGTCACAAATAAGCGCCGCGGCCTGAACTCACGTTAACAGTTGTCCGAGCGTATGTTATGTAAACAATGGTTGTCCATTTCTCTGTCAGACTCAATTCCTGTAGTCAAATTGGTGATAGATACAGAATGATAGAATTCTTCACACTATGGCGTCTTCTGTATTCTACAATAAGAGGAGATCCATCTTGTGACACAAGAGGAGCCGTGAATAAAGCAGGGATTTTATTGCATGAAGAAGGTAGCGTGCGTAGTCCAGTGGTTAGCGATCTTGCCTCTGGAACTAGAAGCCCCGGGTTCGATCCCGGCTGTGTCGCTCACCCGACATCGCAGTCCTTAGGACGGGACGTTAAGCCGTGGTCCACTGTTCATTGTGCTTGTCGAAAAGAGCTAGGGGAATTTCCCCGGTACAGTGAACCTGTTAATTCTGTACATAGCGTCTGTCTTCTCTGTCACGACCAGTGGAAGAGTAGCTTATCTGTTCATTGAGTTCATTTGAGCTAAACTGGTTCGAGATCACTTTTCCTTTTTTGTTTCTTCCTCAGCCTGACAAAGGGTATACTTTATGCAATAAACATCGCTGCCTTGTTAACGGCATCTTATGCGTCAGATAAAGCGGCGTCACAAACCAGCGCGGCGGCCGGAAACCGCGTTATGCTTAGGTCACAATTGCGCCGGTGCCCGTCGGGGATGTAGCCCCGGCCGGGATCTGACGTCCGGGGGGCACCGGCTGTCATGGTCACAACTAAAAGTTTCCTTCACGCTGACCTGCAGGGGTCCCGGAGTGCTACGGCAGGCACTCGGTGGCATTTTTGTAAAATGTTTGTCACCTTCATTGGTCGGCCTCCGGTAGGTGCCTGTCAGTTGCTCTGACGGTGTCTTGTAGTGACCCCTGTGGGGTCCGACAGGGTACCGCGTGCTTATCACCTCCAGGCGGGGCAGTTGTAGGATCCCTGCCGAATGCCCCGCGAACGACGGTCGGCCATCAGGCAGGCTCCTGGTGGGCACTCTCGGGGGTATATAAAACTGCACTGGAGCTAAAAAAGAAACACGATATACGAAGTTCACGCTTTAGTTCTACTCACCTGATCTGCAACGTCACACACCTGACCTGGTCTTATTCACTCTGTGCACTTAGTCCGTATCATAACATAACAATACGTAATTAATTCTATACTCTTTGGCAATGACATCAACATATTCCTTTCCCACAAAATCATTGATTCTCTGATACAACTGGCTAACCAAGACATGTGTTAAGTACATGGTGTGAAGCAAATAAGTTAAGAACAAATTCTACAAAGACAAATTCTGAAGTAAAAATCAAAGTTATGATATCAACAAGGCCAAAATGTTCTTAATAGACAATAGAAACAGACCAACATTTTGGGGGTAATAATAGATGAAAAATTAAACTCGAAAGCCCAGTCTCTGCTATAAGTAAAAAAAAATGTTAAAACAATTGGTGTTATTGTGAAAATCAAATACATCATCCCTCAAAAGATTCTCACAACTATATGCAACAGCCTTAAAAACTCATATTTGACCTAATGTAACATTGTTTGGGGATGCGCCTACCGTACAACTCTACATCCTCTTATAACTCTCCAAAAGAAATTTACTAGGATAGCAACTGCTTTGGACTTTCGCTCAGACATGGCTCTTCTATTTCAAAATACTAGATATCCACGGTAGCAATAAAAATACAAACAAGCACATTTTTCTGACGTTTAAAAGTGCCCTGAAAACCCATCATAGCCCGCTGTAGTAGTCATATGTTCAGTTATTATCTAACTTCAATCTTTACCATTGATTTTTAGATTATCATTATCTATAGTTATCATATTCTATGTATTACTTTGCTATATTATTTATAATTCATAATCTAGCTTGACAAGTATAGACCAGGAGGGCCGAGTATAAGGTATATACGCTTTTTCCTCCCCCTGAACCTGTTTTTATCTATTGTTGATCGTATTATGTATCATAAATGTTCTTGTTGTGCAAATAAAAACAAACAAACAAACAAACAGACAATTTATAACTTGTCCCGGTGGACTGCCGGCAACCGGAGGGGTACCTCGCGGTGCTCTCACGTTGAGGTCACGGCGTCATTGTGTCCGCGGGACCCGGGCAGAATTTAAGTCAGAACTAAATTTTTGTCGGGTCCCCGCCGGGCCCAAAAATAGCCCGGTAGCCGCAGGGTGCCCCAAGGGGTCACGTAGGGGTCACGCCCGGAAGTGCCAAAAACGTCCCGGGAACTACCCGGCAGGGCCCCTTTTTCCAATTGTGACCAAAGCATTAACAGGTGTCCAGAACGTGTGTGATGTTAACACATGGCTGTTAATTTCTCTTTGATGTCCATGTAGTCAAATTGTTGAATACATAGAATTTATTGTTGAATACATATAGAGTGACAGAATTCTTCAGTTGGACGTCTTCAGTTGTCTACAAGAAGAGGAGATCCATCTTGTATCTTCCTCAGCCTGACAAAAGGTCTACTTGATGCAATAAACATCCCTGCTTTGTTAACGGCATCTTATGCTTCAGATAAAGCGGCGTCACAAATCAGCGCGGCGGCCTGAAGCCGCGTTAACAGGTGTCCAGAACGTGTGTGATGTTAACACATGGCTGTCAATTTCTCTTTGATGTCCATGTAGTCAAATTGTTGAACACACAGAATGTATTGTTGAATATATAGAATTTATTGTTGAATACGTACTATAGAGTGACAGAATTCTTCAGTTGGACGTCTTCAGTTGTCTACATGAAGAAGACGTCCATATTGTATCTTCCTCTTGCTGACAAAGGGTCTACTTAACGTGCTAAAAACCGCCGATGTTTTAACGGCATCGTCCGTGTTGCTAACAGATAAAGCGGCGCCCCAAATCACCGCAGCAGGGTGCGAACTCACGTTAACAGGTGCAGGAACGTGCCGATGTGTGCGATGGCTGGCCATTTCTCTGCCATGTCCATGTAGTCAACTTGTTGATGAGTACAAACAGAATGACAGAGTTCTTCATACAATGGCGTCTTCAGTTGTTTACATGAAGAAAACATCCATCTTGAACCTTCCTCAGGCTGACAAGGAGTCTACTTTACGTGCTAAAAACCGCCGCTTTTATGTTTTTTACGGCATCGCCGGTGCTGCTAACAGATAAAGTGACGCCCCAAATCACCGCAGCAGGGCGCGAACCCACGTTAACAGGTGTCCGGAACGTGCCGATATGTGCGATGCGAACACATGGTTGCCCATTTCTCTGCCATGTCCATGTAGTCAAATTGTTGACGAGTACAAACAGAATGACAGAGTTCTTCATACAATGGCGTCTTCAGTTGTTTACAAGAAGAAGACATCCACCTTGTATCTTCCTCTGGCTGACAAAGGGTCTACTTAACGTGCTAAAAACCGCCGCTGTTTTAACGGCATCGTCCGTGTTGCTAACAGATAAAGTGACGCCCCAAATCACCGCGGCAGGGTGCGAACCCACATTAACAGGTGTCCGGAACGTGCCGATATGTGCGATGTGAACACATGGCTGGCCATTTCTCTGCCATGTCCATGTAGTCAACTTGTTGATGAGTACAAACAGAATGACAGAGTTCTTCATACAACGGCGTCTTCAGTAGTCTACAAGAAGAAGACATCCATCTTGAACCTTCCTCAGTCTGACAAAGGGTCTACTTTACGTGCTAAAAACCGCCGCTTTTATGGTTTTTACGGCATCGCCCGTGCTGCTAACAGATAAAGTGACGCCCCAAATCACCGCGGCAGGGTGCAAACCCACATTACCCCGTGGTTAGAACGTGATAGCGCACTGAGTGCGTATTATGCATATGGCCTCAGTCTGTCAATGTTGACCACTGTAAAACTCTAACTCACATCAACATCTGAACAGTCCAGAATGGCAGCCTCTGCCACATAAATCACAATTCTGACAATTGTGTTGCAACTTGCAGGGTTATTTACTGCGTGAAGTATGTGCGTGTGTGTGCGTGTGTGTGTGTGTGTGTGTATGAATGTGTATGTGTGTGGTGTGGTGCTGTGTGTGTGTGTGTGTGTGTGTGTGTGTGTGTATGGATGTGTGTGCGTGTATTTGTGTATGAGTGTGTGTGTGTGTGTGTGTGTGTGAATGAGCGTGTGCATGTGTGTATGAATGTGTGTGTGTGTAACCTCTGCTTGGAGGGCGTTCGACTGGCCAATGGCACTTAAAATGTCATGACAATGGCCTGTACCACGCTGCCTTCAAGATGGGGGTGTCATTCTGCAATTCACATCACCTAAAAATACTGCTACGGTGCTGAAAAAAAATGACATGCATCATGGGGACCTCAATAAGTACTGACGTGCTAAAACTAAAAAAAATGCATCAAAGGGATCTTGAGTTATTGAAACGGGCTCTTGGGTTATAGATGCGAACACACAAATCACAATCGTGGGCGGTAAACCCACATTAACCTGCTATCAGAACGTGATATTGCACTGAGTTTGTTGTATGAATACGGACTCCGTCAGCCAATGTTGACCATGGTCAAACGCTAATACGGCATCGGCTATGGCTAAACTGACCTAAACGAGACTGACAGTCTCTGCCACATAAAAAGACACATGAGTCACATCTGTATGCTGATTCAGTTCTGTTGCAGCGTTCTTTTCTGCGGAAATGAGTTATAGATGCGAACACAAAAGCGCGTTGTTGGCCCACATCGGCCCGTGGTTGGAGCGTGCCGTTGGCGTTGCCCTGTTTTGGCGTCGGTGCCGTAGCGGCCGCGGTAGCTATCTTTGAGGCAAGGATGTTTTATCTGACCATTATCGGCACTCAGTGTGCTGTGTACATATGCCCAATGTTGGCCAATGTTTACCATAGTAACACTCTCTTGCTGACACCTCCATTCTACCAGGGCGGCGGCATCACTGCGACCGCGCGATCTGTCAGAGCGCTCAACTAATTTGAAATAAAACGAACCTTTTTACGGTTGGTGTATTTTTCAGTCACGGATTACACAAACCCAGTTTAGGTACAAACCCAGTTTAGGTCACAGCGAAGTCGCAGCGCCATCGCCGTCTGGCGGAATGAGAGCCTCAAGCCACATCAACCCGTGGCCAGAACCGAGAACGTGCCATCGCGCTGTTTTCGCGCCGTTGCCGTAGCGGCCGCTATCTGTCCGTCAGGGATGTTTTATCTGACCATTACCGGGTCCACCGCTCCGGGCCGGGTAATAAGCGGCCGCTCACGCAGTTTTGCCCCGCTAAGGGTTCTAAACAAAGACTGGGCTGGCGTACTGATCACGTTCGGACATATAAGAACACGCCAGAGATCAGAAAACCGGCGCAAATCTGCAAAAAGACGCCCAAGAAAACTGCCAGCAACCTCAGGAGTCGCTGGACAGATGATAACACGCGTGCAACGAAACGTTTTAAGGTACAGATGTTCTTTTTCCTTTTTTTTCTTCTGGGAAGGGGGTTCGAACTCACGTTCAAACTAGGTATCAAACTAAGTATTTGTTCATTTACCATTCACAAGTTTGACGTTCTTGTCAAATAGTTTATTTTCCCTGATGAACAAGGGGCGGTGAGAGTTCACCGTCACATTGTCGATTTATTGGCACAATTTGATGTTTCTTTTACTGATTAAAAAAAACGCAAGCGATCAGCAAACAGGCGCAAATCAGCCACAGAAAACCACCAGCCACCGCGAAGGTCTGATCAGGGACTGCGTTTTACTATCATTCTAACTGTGATGTCCATGTGGTAAAATTGTTCAAAACACATCGAATGGCAGACTTATTTACACAAAGTGGCACCTATCTCTGCGGGAGGACCGGTTTATCTGCACATTACCGGGGCCGCCGCTCCGGGCTGGGCAGTTTTCCTTCTTAATTTGTTTTTCTTATCACACGTCATTATTTTTCGTATTACGTTCTTTGGCTAAGATTGGGTTGGCGCTCTGAGTTGAGTTTGGCCATATAAACTGTCAATGCGCTCAAATTGTTCAATACATAGAACCAGTTGCTGCTGCGCCGCGTGCATGCGAAACGGTTGTGTTACGCAGAGGGGTGGTTATACCGGCTACAAAGATACAGAAGCTGGTGTGTTACGCAAAGGGGCGGTTATACCGGCTACAAAGATACTCAAGCTGGTGTGTTTCGCTGAACGGCGGTTATACCGGCTATACAGATACAGAAGCTGGTGTGTTACGCAAAGGGGTGGTTATACCGGCTACACAGATACTCAAGCTGGTGTGTTACGGAGAAGGGTGGTCATACCGGCTACAAAGATACTGAAGCTGGTGTGTTACGCCGAAGGGCGGTTATACCGGCTATACAGATACAGAAGATGGTGTGTTACGGCGAAGGGCGGTTATTGAGGTGAAACATGAAACGGTTCTTAACAGGTGAAAAAGGCTGATGATTGAACATATCGCTCCATTCAGTCCCAAATTAGCACGATCGTTTTCTCGGTACGGAAATGCTTCAATCCAACTTTCCAACCTGTCAATCAAGCACACCCTAAACCAACTTAGAAGCCTGACGACAGGAAACGGTTCTTTAACTGTGAAAATCGGCGTTACGACCAGGCTGATGATTAAACATATCGCTCCATTCAGACCCAAATTAGCACGATCTTTCTCTAGATGCGGAGATACTTCATTCCGACTTGTCAATCCCCCCCCCCCCCCCCCACACACACACCTTAGAAGCATGAAGACAGGAAACGGTTCTTTAGGGGTGTAGATTGGCGTTACGACCAGGCTGATGATTAAACATATCGTTCCATTCAGACCCAAATTAGCACGATCTTTCTCTAGATGCGGAGATACTTCATTCCGACTTGTCAATCCCCCCCCCCCCCCCCACACACACACCTTAGAAGCATGAAGACAGGAAACGGTTCTTTAGGGGTGTAGATTGGCGTTACGACCAGGCTGATGATTAAACATATCGCTCCATTCAGACCCAAATTAGCACGATCTTTCTCTAGATGCGGAGATACTTCATTCCGACTTGTCAATAGAGCCCCCCCCCCCACACACACACACCTTAGAAGCCTGACGACAGGAAACGGTTCTTTAACTGTGAAAATCGGCGTTACGACCAGGCTGATGATTAAACATATCGCTCCTTTCACTCCCAAATTAGCACGATCTTTCTCTAGATGCGGAGATACTTCATTCCGACTTGTCAATCCCCCCCCCCCCCCCCCACACACACACCTTAGAAGCATGAAGACAGGAAACGGTTCTTTAGGGGTGTAGATTGGCGTTACGACCAGGCTGATGATTAAACATATCGCTCCATTCAGACCCAAATTAGCACGATCTTTCTCTAGATGCGGAGATACTTCATTCCGACTTGTCAATAGAGCCCCCCCCCCACACACACACCTTAGAAGCCTGACGACAGGAAACGGTTATTTACGGGAGAAAATTGGCGTTACGACCAGACTGATTATCAAACATATCGCTCCATTCAGACCCAAATTAGCACGATCTTTCTCTAGATGCGGAGATGCTTCATTCCGACTTGTCAATCCAGCACACACACACCCCCCCCCACACACACACCTTAGAAGCCTCACGACAGGAAACGGTTATTTACGGGAGAAAATTGGCGTTACGACCAGACTGATTATCAAACATATCGCTCCATTCAGACCCAAATTAGCACGATCTTTCTCTAGATGCGGAGATGCTCCATTCCGACTTGTCAATCCAGCCCCCCCCCCCCACACACACCTTAGAAGCCTGACGACAGGAAACGGTTCTTTAAGGGTGTAAATTGGCGTTACGACTAGACTCATTCCTTGTCCCAAATTAGTAGGATCGTTCTCTAGGTACGGAAATGCTTCATTCCAACTTTCCAACCTCTCAATCCAGCACCCCCTCAACCAACTTAGAGGCCTCGCGACAGGAAACGGTTCTTTACGGGAGAAAATTGGCGTTACGACCAGGCTGATGATTAAACACATCGCTCCATTCAGTCCCAAATTAGCGCGATCTTTCTCTAGATGTGGAGATGCTTCATTCCAACTTGTCAATACAGCCCCCCCCCCCCCCCCCCCCCCCCACACACACACCTTAGAAGCCCGACGACAGGAAACGGTTCTTTAAGGGTGTAGATTGGCGTTACGACCAGGCTGATGATTGAACATATCGTTCCTTTCAGTCCCAAATTAGCGCGATGGTTCTCTCGGCGCGGAGATGCTCCATCCCGGCCTGTCATCGATCCTTTTCTTTCCCGAGAGCGGCTCTGACTAATCAATGCCAAGGCCGAGATACCGGCCCTTATCTCCGCGCACACCCGCGCACGTGACCGGCACTGAGCGGCGGCGTTTCCGGGGAGATCTGCGATGTGCTGGTCTCGAGTGGTTTGAGTGATTCACGCTTCTGGCAGTGTACGAGGTTTCGCCTAGTCTGTGCCAACTACGCTTCTAGCACCCCCCCCCCCCCCACAAACACACCCATACTCCTCAGTGAGGTCTACGATGTGCTGGTCTCGAGTTGTTTGAGTGATTCACGCTTCTAGCAGTGTACGAGGTTTCGCCTAGTCTGAGCCAATTACGCTTCTAGCACCCCCCCCCCCCCACAAACACACCCATACTCCTCAGTGAGGTCTACGATTCTAGTGATTCACGCTTCTAGCAGTGTACGAGGTTTCGCCTAGTCTGAGCCAATTACGCTTCTAGCACCCCCCCCCCCTCACACTCCCAAAGACCGTAACAAGAAAAAATGACACTCCAAATAACAGTTACTCATTACAAGCAACTAGATACGATTTTGAAAACGGTCAGACGTTTCAAGTTAGCCTGAGTACCAGCCTTTTTAGCTTCCGTACGCTACCCAAGCTCCGATCCTCGCCGGCAGCGGAGCTTGGGTAGCGCAGCGGAGCTAGGGTAGCGTACGGAAGCTAAAAAGGCTGGCACTCAGGCTAGTTTCAAGTAGCATCCACTACTTTTCGTCAGTGACTCTGAGCAAGATTTGTCGAACAGCAGGTTTTAACCACGAACTATGAATTGATATGCAAATCTTCATCGACGTAAAGAAAGACACTGCTTACGGTACATTTCATAAAATCAAACACAGTCCGATATACTCCTCTCTGTCTAGCTAGATAATGACAATAGGTCTATTGCAAGTTCTTGCCCGGAGGCTAGTTGCAAGTACATGTGACATGGAAAGTATATGTACGCCAACTCGTCATGTTTCCCCATTGTTTGTTGTCCGTCACCCATCTTGTATTTCTTATGTATGTTGTGTTCTTATTCAATGTAATTATTCAAAATTTTTATTCATGATTTTGATGAGAAGGCTCCTTATAAGCGTTGATGAAGGTTAGACATCCGGGTAATAAGATACGCCGAACTTAGTTACTCAAGCAACTGGATAAAATTTTGAAACAGTCAGACATTTCAGAAAGCATACGCTATCTTTCGTCAGTGACTAAGGATAGAACTGGAAAACCAGGTTTTATACCAAAACTCTGAATATATATGTTAATGAGATTAAGACAATTTAGGATGTCTTGACGTAGTCTTCAAAGAAGATTAATTGAAGACAAGGTTGCATGCTCCTTATAAGCATTTCGGTTTTGTCAGATCCTCAAAGAAAAAGACGTTAGGAAAATGAATAAGCAGCACGGAGACGGCTTGTGTCTCCCATGCTGCCCGGCCGGCAGCTCGGTGGCTTCAGGGTTAATGTTGGAGCTGATCCTGGTGTTGCTGCGGGAACGCGTGACGGAGTGGACGTGCTCAGCGGCTGAAAGGTCCGTAATGTGCCCGTAATGTGCCCGTAATGTGCCCGTAATGTGCCCGTAATGTGCCCGTAATGTGCCTGAAATCAGCGATTTTGAGCCCCGCGAGACCTGACGAGAAGCCGCGAGAACGGTGAAGCAAACAGACCTCCAGGCCAAGATCTATTCTGACTATAACTTGTTGAAACTGCTCTTCGAACCAGGGACGGCACCATAGCCACAGTTCAGCACCACGCAATCAGCACCAGGGACAACACCATAAAGTTCAATACTCGGCACGGTACAAAGCTCTAGGTTCAGTACATCATAGTAAATTGTGATGCAGTGATTTTCTATTGAGGTGAAGCATGGAGCTTCTTCAGGTAGCTCGTAGAACTGAAATGCAGCTTTGACAGTGCTCGCGTTTTCAGCCAAGCACACCGAGTCACCCCACGCTTCACTCTCAGCCTTCCAAATCTCCTCAAAATGTAACGTAGTCATTTTCATGAGGTGAAACATGAGGCTTTTTCAGGTAACTCGTCGTACTGCAATGCGGCGTCGCGAAGTTTTCAGCTCAGCACACCGGGTCATCCCTACACTTATTTCTTAGCCGGCTAGCCTGCCGAATCCACTTCAGGTTCGCCAGACGTGAATACCATTTTCTTCATGTAGCTTGCAGAAGTGGAATGCGGCTTCGCCACTGCTCACATTTTCAGCTCAGCACACCGGGTCACTGCTACTCTTCGTTCTCAGCCTGCCCTCCAGCTTACCTAGACGTGAATGTGACGCGCTCCCCTAAACAGACTTCGCCTGGCCCGGAATCTCTTAGCTTCACTCCTACTCTTCGTTCTCGGCCTGCCGAATCCCCTCCAGCTTACCCAGACGTGAATGTGACGCGCTCCCCTGAACAGACTTCCCCCGGCCCGGACTCTCTTAGCTTCACTCCTGTTCTCGGCCCGCCGAATCCCCTCCAGCTTACCCAGACGTGAATGTGACGCGCTCCCCTGAACAGACTTCCCCCGGCCCGGACTCTCTTAGCTTCACTCCTGTTCTCGGCCCGCCGAATCCCCTCCAGCTTACCCAGACGTGAATGTGACGCGCTCCCCTAAACAGATTTCGCCCGGCCTGGTCCGGGGAGCGCGCCGCTTGATTGGGCGCCCGAGAGATAATTGCTCCCAAAGTTGCCTTCAAAGCCCCAAGTTCTTACAAAGCGCCTCTATAGCAGCGTAAAACCTGACCTCTGACCCCTAGGACGGCGACCTCTGCCCCCGGCTGTTACAAGAAGCGTTTTTATGGCGGGAACGCTCCGAGTCGCTCAGGGATGAGTGCGGGGCTCGGCACAAATTGCTCCGCGGCTTTGGGAACGACGCGCTGACTTCGTGTGATGCATTTTACAAGGTTTTATACAGTCTCAGTCTGACCACGCGATTCTGTATATGGACTCTGGCAACGCCGTTATATAACGTGAGTCTGTCAATGTAGGAACAACTTAGTAGAGGAAAGTCCTAACGTTCGTTTAAACGTTTTAGAAATAAGGTATGCAGGTACTGAAGACAAGATGATAGACAGAGTGCTGTGAATTCTGAAGTCGATTTTGCACTGCATATACCTGTTGCGAACGCCACTGCTTAGGCACTGGAAGAGTGCAGAGATTGGCACAAATTGCTCCGCGGCTTTGGAATGGGCGCGCTGACTTCGTGCGATGCATTTTACACGGCGAAGGCTTCTGGGGAGATGGCAGTAACGCTGTTCTACAACCTCGGGCTGGTGACGAGGGGTCCTACTTCTACTACTACTAGAATCTGGTAACGCCGTTCTACAACCTCAGTCGTTCGACAACGCAATTTTTTATAGATTCTGCTAACGCCGTTCTACAAACTCACTTTGACTAAGCGATTCTGTATATATATTCTGTTGACTACATTCTATAGTACAACGCGAGTCTACATAGCTTCTAGTAACGGCGCTCAACAGCCTCAGTTGCGGTTCTGTATAGATTATGAAGCTATCTCGATAACCACTTTTGGGGACGAGATATTTTCGCACTCGACCTTTTCATACGTACGAAAATAACCTGAGTACAGAAATATCCCTACGTTACTTTGAACGTCTTTAAAGTGGGGCATACAAGTACTAATGTAAATGCAGAAATGTTCGCGGTGGTTTTATGTTCGCGGTTTTCACGGCGACCGTTTCACCGCGAACTTAAAGCTACCGCATTTTTGTCCAATACTGTAGCAGTATGTGACTATATCCACCGCGAACACTCCATGTTCGCCTTAGCGCGAAATAAAAACCACGCGAACTTAAATGCATTTACAGTAATGTGACATCGAGAATTCTATGCAACAAGTAGGTTTTGGCATTTTGCCCTGTTCCGAGTGGCAGTGCTTACTTAGGGAGCGGCACTCGCTAAAAAGGAAATAGATAAACGCCAATAGATAATGCACTGTGCAACTCCTCTGTGGTGGACTCTGTCCAATTTGTTCTGTGATATTCAGGCCGATATCGACAGCGCCACGCATAGACTCATACTGGCCGAGTTTTTAAAGATTTGTTTCCGAGGGGAAAACACAGAGACGCGCGGCGATCAATGGCGCGTCTGCTCCATTCAACATGGACAACACGTGTCGGCTGGAAATAACCCCTGTAGGGTCGCCTTCAGATCGGAATGTACGATGGGATAAAACCTGTAGAATCTTTGCGGTGAGTCTCCAAGCAGAGGTTGGTGGAGACGATTTTTTTTAAAGAACTCGCCCAGTGCAAGGCCGTAGGGGGCCACTCATCAAAGCACTGAACTAATTCTTACTGTGGCAGCAACTCTTCGCCCTAGGTCAGAAACATCAATTTTGTGATCTTCTGATCATATGCCCCATTTTCTGTCGGCATTATCCACCAACTGAAGACCGTTTTCTGGCAAAGAGTGCCGACAGAAAATGGGGCATACGATAAAAAGGTCACAATCCTGTCCACAGACCTCTGCTTGGAGAACACAATAAGTGTCACCATGCTAGCCTGTGTTACACAAGCTCTCGCTGTCAGGGGCTCATTGGCTCATTGGCCCCTACCCCCCTCTAGGGACCTCACCAGTGATTTGATTTGTGATTTGTGATTTATTCAAATTGTGAACGATACAATACACGTGGGCCACAGGCAGCTGTTGCTGGTGTCGTGGCCCACACACAAGACAATACAAAGCACATAGACTGCAAATAAATAAACAGTGGTAAATACAATCTAAAAACCAGCGTAATAAATATAAATATACCTAACTATCACTTCGTATTGCTACAAACACTGGTCCATGCGGCGTCTGGCCGCCAGGATGTTATCAAGTGGAGGGGCCGACAGAACCGTGACGTCAGGCTATCATCAGGCTAGTGCAAGTAGACTACATGTTACCGATCCCGGCCGGTGGTTTGTTTGCAGGCTGGCGTAAGTCTGAGAGTTGTTAAACCTGCCATCCCCAGGCGCATCTTTCCTGTCGCGCGGCGTCGTGGCGGCGGTTAAGGGTGCTGGGCCCAAAACCTCGAGTCCTGGGATCGAATCCCCTGACATGGCACCGATATTGTGCAATTGGAAAAGGCACTTAACATAACGTTCCTCACTCCGCCCAGGGGCAAAAATGGGTACCTGATTTGGATTGGGGAAGTTAGAAGGCAGTGGAAGGAGAGGGTTGGGTTGCCGTTAGCCTGGGTGCCATCCTATTTCTACTGGGGCTCCTACATTCGCTACCCTAAAATTTAGGGTAGCGAGTGTAGGAGCCCCGGTAGAAATAGGATGGCACCCAGGCTTGGTTGCCGTGCCCTAGACACAGTGAATAACATCCACTGCCCATACAGCCTCCAAGCCTTTGTCTTTTTTTATATATCGACGCTACCTTCTCCTGATCCCACTTTGTCACACGCAGGTGTGTCAGAAACGGGGCAATCAGAAGGTAGCAAACCCCCTAACATCTGCTTGGAGAGCAGTCTGGGCTGAGTCAGGCGAGGCGGATTCAGACTTTCGTCACGTCTGAGTGGGGGGGGGGGGGGGGGGGGGGGGGCACGCTGGGATCCTGAATGCAGATGTTTCAGTGGGAGATGGTTGGAAAGATTATGTAACGTCCTATAGGAAACATGAAGACGAACATTTCCATACTTAAGTCAGCGCTTTGTAAATCCGTGCTGTACGGCGTACGCGTGGCGGGAATGTTCAACACATTTCAGCCCTCATTTTCTGCATTCGCGAAAAAGGCGCGAAACCTGTCGACAGAAACTCGTACTAAAACAAGCCTCGAAATCCCGTACATTATACAAAACCGGACTTGAACATCGTCATCTACACCTACTGTAACAGATACAGTAGCGAGTACCCTAAAAACGTGTGTTCCAAACCACATATCTGAAACACGCCAGATAGGACGTTTACAAAATATTTGATGCATACAACGTTAGAGGAAAATTGTTGAAACGAGAACCAACCTGGTGTGTGTGATTCAATCGGCCATGGTCTTGCTACCTGCTACCTCAAATAATAAACATACAGTTGTGACAGCGGTCGCCCCCCCTCAGCGTGTGACATGACGTCATTCTCAAACGACATCATTGACAAATTTTATGATCTCAGTTGAGTTGAGTTCGTTCATCCTAACCTATTACGTCACACCCTGAACTACAGAACCCCAAACAGGTGATGTTGACCTGTACTTACTGTCGTGCTAGTCGCCTGGGGAATGACAAACTTTCCTACTACGGTGACCTTACTGACCTTGACCTCGTCTTCGTTTTAGAACATGGCGCATCTGAGGTCATCGACCTTTGACCTTGATGCAGGGAATTTTGCTTTTCCTGTTACAAAAAGATGCAGATTTTGCTGTATTAGTATCGCCGAGGAATAATAGTGTCCCACATGTTGAACTTTTAGATACCGTTGATGAAACTTAGCGTAACGTTATCTGCGGTCGTCAACCTTTGACCTTGCTGCAGGTCATTTCCCTTTTAGTAAAGAGATAAAAAAATTTTGCTGCATCTTTGGTCAGAATCGTTAAGGCTTAATCTTGTCCCTTTTTCTGCCAAATCTAACTTATTATAATCAACTCGGGGTTTCCAAAGAAATGAAAAAATTTAGCTGTAAACAAAATATCTATCGGATCCGTGTCCATATCTGACTCGTTCGCTTATCATGACCTGCCTACTTGTCAAACAAAACCATTTCGTTCTTTATGGCTGGTTTCGCAGTTCCAAATCGGTCAGACGCCGGTGAGTAATGTAATGGTTTATGCATTGAGAGCAAGAAGTGAGTGTGGGCGCTATGAATATGAACCGGTCAGCAACGCCACCTATTACCTAGGTCACTAACTGCAGCTATTGATACTGTACTAACGCCGTTAAACTCTGCTTTCTTCTCCCCTTTATCTGGTGTCGTGATTACACTTGCATCGTCAGCCTCTGCGCACATTAACACTCACACACACACACACGCACGCACACACACACACACACATCATCATCATCAACTTCTGTGTAATAAGAGACACGTCACCAGATTCTGGGTATGCGTGGAAATTTCTGTGCAGCTTAATGTTGTGTTGACGACTTTTGGACTTCTAGGAAATAAGATATAAAAGATAACAGCTACTCAAGCAACTGGAATGGTTTTATAAACGGTCATGTTTCAGGCAGCATCCACTACTTATACTTTTCGTCAGCAAAATCTACCCAGCAGCTAAGAACGACTGTTATCTTCGGGAACTCAAGGTTATGTTGCCTAGATAAAAATTACCTTTAATCAACCAAGATATTTGTAATTACAGTTTTAATGTTTCTGTGACGGTTTGTCACCTCTCCCAGGGCAATAATGATGGTTGTGATTCCTATCAGTAAGTAGTCTGTACCGCACTAACTACGGTGGCTAACAAGGATATTGGCCAGGGGAGTCTGGCCACCATAGCCGTACGGTTTGTTTTTCTGACTGACTTTCCTGGCAAATTATTCCCCCTTTTGCCGGATTCTACGATCCACACTCCCGTAGCGAGGCCTGGTGGAGGCTAAGGTTCATGTGAGGTCAAGTTGTAGCTTTGCTTAGCCATGAATCCCCCCCCCCCCCTAACGTGTGGCGAGAAAGCGACACATGACTGAGGCGGACAGTGACGTCACCAAACATGGTTGTTTTTATTCAGTCTTCAGATAAGTCCATTCAGTACTGTTTGTTACTTATTGCCATAGTGAATCAGAGATAAGATGTCCCACAAGTATTTACAGAACTGTCCCGGAACACCTGACACACGCGCGCACCTGCACCAGGTGAGACACACCTGGCACCTCACACTCTTCTCACAGGTGAGCCCCTTGGTACAGGTGGAACAGTAGAGGCCTCGAGTACATTTGGGCCAATAGAATACCAGGCAAAGGTGAGCACCTAGCACAGGTGAGCACCTAGCACAGGTGAACACCTAGCAAAGGTGAACACCTAGCACAGGTGAACATCTAGCACAGGTGAACATCTAGCACAGGTGAGCACCTAGCACAGGCGAGCACCTAGCACAGGCGAGCACCTAGCACAGGCGAGCACCTAGCACAGGCGAGCACCTAGCACAGGCGAGCACCTAGCACAGGCGAGCACCTAGCACAGGCGAGCACCTAGCACAGGCGAGCACCTAGCACAGGTGAGCACCTAGCACAGGTGAACACCAAGCACAGGTAGGCCAGGTGAGCACCTGGCATTGATATCACAGGTGGACACCTGGCACAGGTGCAACAGGTGTATCAGGTGTGCCCCTGCTGGACAGCAAAATCAGTTCAAACTGTTTAAAATCGTCGCTTTCTGCAGAAACCTGCAGTTTCACACACGAGTGTTTTTCTCATACAGGAGAGAAACCAGCCTGCGGCTTTCTTCAAATGAGGGAAACGTTGGGACAAAAGTTGTGTTTTTTTGCAGCTTTATTTCTTCTTGGGACATCTACATACAAATACTTAAAACTCGTCTTAGCACGACTCCAGCAATGTGTACAATTTCATCAGTTTTTGTAAGTATGGAAGCAGAAACGGTTAGATTTCCGACTGCTTTTATGTTAAAACTTGTCTTAGCACAACAATGTGTACAATTTCGAAACTGTTCTTTTTATAGGTAAGGAAGCAAAAACGGTTGGCTTTCCGACTGCTTTTGCTGTTGAGCAGGGGCACCATCAGGATGTTGTGTCATGAAAAACGCTACCACACTACGACACACACTAAACACATGGACTATACTCACTAACACCTAACGTTACTACCACGAAACTCAGCCCAATCGAGATGGAATAAAACTGTTTCTCCTGATTTTAAACCACCAAGTAACTATGGACACACCATCAGAATCAAATGACACAATTCCATTTTTTCCTCTGTACAGAAATCGAATCTTGCTGATATTTTAAAAGACCTGAACTCTAGTAAAAGATATCTTTTTTTTTTACTCTCATAAACTTTATGCTTCTCCCAGTCGGTATAGAAAGAATCCGATGAATTCATCAAGTTAAGTCGAACAACTCATCAAGTCAAAAATAGTTGAGAATCTCCTCTCCCTTCTGGAAGGTCACCCTTTGGTCGTTGCACCGATGATAGTTGCGATGCTACCTTCTACATTCTAGCCTTACTACGATATCAGGTTTCGCCTGGCCTGGGTCTACGGTTTCAGGTTACATCTCGCTGCTGTTGCATATCGTTGGTAAAGTTTCGACCCAAAACTTTTGACCCAAAACTCGCTAACTGTCAGCACCCGTGGAGGGCCTATTTTTTTTTGCGGAAACAGACGTGGAATTCGGACGTGTGAACGCCCAACACAAGTCCGAGAAGGCAACATTGAAGGTCGTCGTTAGGCGTCGCCTGCCCCCCCGACAGGAGGGTCAGAGGTCAGAGAAAAACGGGGTCGTCTGATTTGTGTTTGCAAACAAAACAAGTTCCTGAGCTGTTCGGTGTTTTTGGGCACAAAAATCTTGTCGGATGGACTGTACCACTCCTGGGGGAGGGGGCGACGCCTGACTCACTGTTTCGTATGGACATCACATAAATCCTTGGATGGAAGGTCAAATATGGAAGGTCAAATTGTAGCTATGAATTCTAAACCAGGGAGGGAGGGGGGCAACACGTACAGTGACATAAACCAGGTAGGCCTAGGATGTAAGGAAAAAAACTAATTTTTCTCTCTTTTGTAAGATTAAAAGGATTTCGGGTCGGGGTATGACAACACTGAAATAGCAGCTGAGGCCATTTTGCATCAATAATTTTCTCCGTTCCTCTTCACCTCTCTGTGTTCCCTACGCAGGGCACCTAACATGCCCCACTCCTCCATAGGTTACACCCCCCTCCACCAGTTGGTACCACCCAAAGCACATCCGACATGGCCGGTTGAGGCCACTTTCGCAACAAAAAAAGGGGGGAAGGGTAAATGATTCCTTGTAACGCCACCGGTGGAGAGTGATGTCGCACCAACACACTACCACCCCCTGAGTGGAAGTCTAGTGGTCCGTCCTGGACTCCTTATGACTGGGTTGTACCAACTATCGCGAGAGTGGAGGGGTGGTCAGGGTCTAATTCAGGAAGAACTCAGCCTAAGTCTGCTACTGGTTGACTTGAGGCCCCTCCGGTAGTAGGTCTATGTCTAGCCACTTGACGCACAAGCTAGCAACTACGTCTCTTAGTCAGTCCCGGGAAAACCAACGTCTGTACACGTGACCTGACGGATGGTGAAATAGGTTCATAGCACACATCATAATTCATCAAAATTTACATAGGTACATGTCCTCCACAGCTTGCAATACAACATCAAACTGTGAAATATAAAGCATTTCACTTCGAAAGTTCCAAAATATAGACCTCCAATACAAGACAGTCCTTTCGTCGACTTCTACTTATATTACAAAACTAAGATGGTGAATATGGGTGGAGTCGCTAGTTGCTGCCTGCTAACGCCCCGCGGGAGAGAACCTGAACTCTGACCCATCGTATCCCATGACTCTTCACACTGTATGTTCCCATGATGCTTTGCAATTCCCCAGAATGCTCCAGTTCACTGGCGTTTGTTCTGTTTCAGTTCAAAAGGCCTTCTTTCCTTCATTTCTACCTGTCACATGTCCATTATTAGCATAGATTTGCATATCAGACAAATGCAGAAAGTTTACAAAAACCCCCCACAATGTCTTTTGATCAGTCCATTTTCAAAAGGGTGGAGCGTGCCATTCATCAACAATGGGTAGGTCAGGTCTCTCCCGCACTAGGAGCAGTTGCTTTTTGCATCTTGCGTACAAAAAATAGAGTAACCACATCTTGTCTGTTGGGCTGGTTGTGGCGCCAAAGTGACTAGGAAATACATGGTAAAAGCACAGCAAGTGACACTAGTAAATACTCACTACAGTTAAAAAGCAATAAATGGGGTTAAGTGAATTCATACTTATCATATAGATAAAACACTAATACATCAACTACCAGGAATTAATATGTAAAGAAGATGACAAAATTAAGTAGCATTAAAATTAAGGGTCTCGCAATGAAGCAAATACAGCAAAAATAATGAAATAATAATAATAATAATAATGAAGAAAGCTCGTTATGTACAGGGCAGCCATAACTGCTGACAAACTGAGCCAAAATTGGAAAGTCATCTTCAAAAACAACAAGCACACAGCAAATCTTCATCTCGCTCTGCAGCAAGCCGCACTACGAGGGAGGGGTCGCCATGGAGACGGTTGTCATGCCGACGTCACGAACTGTCAGAAGTTGCGAGGGTTGCCCACCATCCCGGCGTAGTTGGAATTCCCGAATCCCTGCAGGGAGAAGAGAGAAGAAACCGGCATGGAGGGGGGAGCGCCACCACATGGAACAGCAGGGCAAAGGTTAGTTGGTTACCATGGTTACAATGTATCCCGGCATCCCAGTTTGCACATTTCACGTTGCAGTGTTGAATTTCAGTCAGGTGAGTCTTTGTGGGGAATATAAACTGCCTTAAAAACAATTTTCAGTTGCAAACAGGATTTAGGTGGCGACTGCAGGGTGCTGTTCTCACAGAACCTGCTAGAGGCCCCCAGTGTACCAATGTGTTGTTCTAGAAATCTGTTTCGTAACAACGTTGGAAAGCTTGCAGTTCACTGCCTGACTGCCAGGCGGTGTTTCTACAACAGTAATGTGCTGATGACTGGGAGGTCTGGGTTAGGTGTCTTCTGTAACGCTATGAACTAACAATATTGGTTCTACATGTACATACAACATAGTCGTACCACGCTGGACCAAGAGTCCCTACGTTGGTGGGTGAAGCTGGCTAGGTGTTAGGAACTTGTGCACCACAGCATTGCATGCAACAAACAGCACGACTTTAACCAGGTTAGAGTCAGAACGTTAGTAAGTCCCGAGGAGCCCCAACTACTACCCTTCTGCCCGACAACCAATCACAAACATCACGGAATACAAACCGCGTAATCCGATATGTCGCATCACGACTCACCTGGTGTCATGTTTCACACTAACGACAAGGACAGAGTCTGAGGCTTAACCAAGCTGCCGCCATGCATTAACAGCTCTCATTACGGCATGCAAACTAACATCACTAAGCAGCCGCATGCAGACTACACTGCTACAACAACTCAGAAATAATGCAGTTTGGGTATTCATGACTCCGACATGGACCCCAGCAGCCGAGCTGGGCAGCCACACAGGCTGGGCTCCGGGTGGGGAGGGCTTCAACATTAAGTTAAAGTGACCCGGGATTCTTGAAAAGACGCATAGGGGTGGCGCCCATCTCCATTTCTATAGCCCTTGGGCCACACACATTTGTGCAAGTCACTACAGCAGGGGGCTGGTCCGCTGGTAGTGATGTGTGTTTAACTTCCATACCTTTCACAAATACTGAGTGCTAAGCAGAGAAAGAAGTATGTACCATTTTTAGAGTCTTTGGTATGACCCGGCCGGGGTTCGAACTCACGACCTACCGTGTGCAAGGCGAGCACTCTACCAATTAGGCCATTGCACCGGTAACAACATTCAACATTGGACTGTTTCTATTAGAATAATTTTCAAACTTTGGGCTGTATTTTTGTGCACAGTCCATTGGTAGTCTGTACTGACAGTAGCTTTCTGAGGGGAGTATTTTCCGTGTGGGGTTCATGAATATTGGATGGTTTATTCTTGTGTGGATTCCCTTGTCCTAGTCTGCATAGACTGACAGTAGTAGCTTTTTGAGTGTTTTTTGTGGGGAGTTTTGTGTGGGGCTCTCAGTGGACTCTGGATGGCTTCCCAGTAAAAATGCTGTCAGTGCTTTCCATTAGATTAGTCATGAACTCACAGTTTCTGTGTAGGATCATGGAATATCTGGGAGCTCCAGAGTTGTGTCATCTGTGTGGAGCATTTCCTGTTTGTATTTTCAGGGTGGGTTAGAAGTATTTTCTGTGCGGAGTGTTTTCTCCACTGACTACTGTACACCGGGGAGCGCAGGTTTAATAGACTGCGCCGCGGCCGTGACTTTCTGATGTTCAATAACGGCTCGGATTGAGCGGCGCCCCGCGTAGGTAAGGTTACCGGGGCCAGGGAAAGGTCAGGGGTTAACTGCTGTAGGCCAATAAGGAAGTGTGCTCGGCATTTTGTAGCCAGAATCAGCTGAACTGTTAACAGAGGAACGGTTTGCTCCAACTGAGCTGAATATTTACAAGTGGCCGCATATATAACTTACAAGGACTAAATAGCCGTTGATATACAGTCAAAGCCGTGCTACTGACCACCCCTACATTAGGGACACAATGTGACCTCTCTTTTGGAGGGCCCTTTGATAATGTTTTGAGGAATGTTTGAACAAAAAAGGAAATGTGCTCTGCATTCTGTAGCCAAATCAACTGCTGTTAACATTGGAAAGGTTCTCTCCAAGTGCTGACCTCTATATAAGGACCACCTGGCCAATGTGACCACTTTTTGGTGGTCCCGTAGATAATTTCTGTCAATGACACAGGCATTGAGAATCCCGTCTATACTGAGTGACCACCTGTCCACATAGACCAGATTTTATAGGCCCTTTAGTGGTCTTCTTAAGCAGGTTTGACTGTACACTTTTCAGTTTGGTGTGAGGGGGGATTGTGCTGAGAGGGCATTTGCTACCTGTGGCTACCTGAGGGGGGGGGGGCAGTTTCAGGGGGGACTGGGGGGTGTCCCCAGGGGGGTCCTGGCTGCTGGGCTGGCTGGTAGGGTCCATGTCGAGCAGGCATATCAGTTATCTGAGTGGGTTTGGTAGGTTATAACATTGATTATACTCTGGTAGGTTATAATATCCATTATACTCTGGTTATAATATCGAATATACTCAGGTAGTTATAATATACGCTGGTAGTTATAATATACCTCATAGTGGTTTGCCAAGGGCTCAATGGTAGCCGTTTTGAAATGCCGCCGCTATCAAGTGGCCCTACGTTACAGAGGGTGGGAGAAGTGCAGAGGGATGTCAGCATCCAGAAAACACACACGGCAAACAACAGCAAGCATATATGGAAGCTACATGCTACCTACTTACATCTCTCAAAACCACAGAAAACCTCCCCAAACGGCCTCACGCTGACACAAACACACCCCAAGACTTACCCCAACGCCGTCAACGCAACGTTTACTTACTTTTATTCTCTACGGGAAAAATAAACAAACGATATTCGACGATTACTGGAGGGTTTTTTTACGATGTGGAATTTGACTACGGCTAAACATGTTGCATGCAATGCTACTTGTCATGCCCACTCTTATAGGCAAAACACAATGAAAAATCAGTCCTTTCCAAAAACAATACAAAATACAGTCGATAAGCTAACAAAACAAACATAGAGCTGCCGATAGCCAGGAGTTTTGTGCGTGTGAATCGTGCCAGGCTGCCGTGATGTAGGCCATGTTTCCTCCATTCTCAGGTGGAACACGTTTTACGTATGTGGTTTAACGTTTATATCTGCTGTGATGCAGGAATGCACGACTGCTGAGATGTCTGGGAAATGAACTGCAAAGTTCAGGGTTTAGAATACGGCTGTCTCCAGATTAACATTTTTCCATCTCACTCATTTTTTGGGAACCCATGATGTCCATTTTCGTAGTGAAATCTGTCATTTTAAGCTGATGAAAATGAATTTTCATCAGTTTCATGTCATAAAATGTAGACTTTTGGGGACGGATGGGGTGAATTTCTTCCCATCCTAACAAGTAAAAAGGGACGGAGGAATGGTCCCGGAGACAATCTTGGGTTGAACAAACATGAACCCAGGATGCTTCGTCGGCGACATGGCGGCACAAAACTCCTGGCAACGAGACTCGCGCCGACACGCGAAGTCTGACAGCGAGGTGCCGTCAGTCAACATGTCGGCATGAGCACGGACACTTTCTCATCCGGGCCACACCAACGATATTGCTCGGTTCTGGGGTTTAAAATAATGCTGCAAAGTCTTTATTTGCATTGAGGCCGATTGCAAGGGAAACAAATATAATAACGTAAAAAAAGGGTAAAACGTCCAGTCGGTAGATCTGATGTCTCTACGTACATTACGAGGGGGGGTTCCTTTGGGGTGGGGGCTTTTCCCGGGGGAGGGGGGGGGCTTTTCCTTTGGAGGCAGTGCCTTATGAATAGTCGCATGTTATCAATGATGAGTGGGTTTGTGAATTCAGTAGAAATGTAGATTTAAAAAAAAAGTTTTCTGGATGGCGAAAGCTTTCAACTGTAAATCATGCCCTAATTCAGTGCTTTTGTAGCTGCAATGGCATGTTGTTGATTGTGTGATACATTTTTTTGTATCATCACTTAAATAAACCAGTCTATCAAAGCTTGGGGATATTGTTGAGCTGCAACATCCACAAAAGTCATTAAGTCAAGGTCTGATAGGAAAGTCTGAAAGGCCGTGGCACAGCTCCAGGCTGTGGAGGTACCGTAATGCTCAATCATACCGTTTCATCTTGACCTCTTGCTATATTTTAATTTCAAAACTTCTGAGAACCGAGAAATCAAAGTGGTGTGGCCTCAACATCACACAGGAATCCTGCAGCACTGCAGACTGCTTCAGTCTCCACATAATCATCTCTACTCAAACATGCTCACAACAGACTAGAGGGGAATAGACTGTTCATGGAGTAAACAAGAGGTATGAATATCTGGCGGTTAGGAGAGAGCCCTCCCCGACTGTGGAACTTAGTCAGCATCAGGAGCGGAGCCGGTCCTGACGCGGCGGAGTGATGGATGCTCCAACCCGCCCGTCTCCATCCATCCTACACTTCCTGATGGGAATCGGAAGCTGGGATGCCCCGGAGTTTGCCCAATCAGGGCTGGAAATACTGGGTGCACCCAAAATTGGAGCTGTTCACCTTTTACTGTAAAAATTTTGTACAATACTTTTTGGAACCTGGCTGTAGAATTTGAGTTCATTGCAATTTTTTTAAACTCGAAAAATGTAATTAGGCTTTGCTGACATTCTTCTTGATTTCTAGGATGCGCTCATTTCCAGTAACAAATTTTGAGCCCTGCCAAATTTTTTCCGGAGAATTTGCTCCGATCCAGCGGAGTAGGTTGGAGCAGTAATCATCTCTGCTCCAAACGCTCCCCCGACTCGCTAAAGGCCCAGCCAAGGATTCAGAAAGGTCACACAATGCCTGAAGTTTGCCGTAATTTAGAGAGCGTTTCGGGGCCTTCTCGGCTGGGCGGAAGTGATAGACTCGGGGGTTTGTAGGAGGGATTTCCATCGGCTGCAGTTCCACAGTTAGGGAGCAGGAAGGTGGAAACGGTCATTAGTATGCCTCCCCCGTCCACCCAGCGGGGCACCATTACAGCCGGCCTGATGCTGGAACACACCCCAGAAACAGCTCATTCTCTAACTTCACCCCGGACTGGAAACAGCTCATTCTCTAACTTCACCCCAGAAACAGCTCATTCTCTAACTTCACCCCAGAAACAGCTCATTCTCTAACTTCACCCCAGAAACAGCTCATTCTCTAACTTCACCCCAGAAACAGCTCATTCTCTAACTTCACCCCAGACTGGGGAACAGCTCATTCTCTAACTTCACCCCAGAAACAGCTCATTTCTAACTTCACCCCAGAAACAGCTCATTCTCTAACTTCACCCCGGAAACAGCTCATTCTCTAACTTCACCCCGGAAACAGCTCATTCTCTAACTTCACCCCGGAAACAGCTCATTCTCTAACTTCACCCCGAAAACAGCTCATTCTCTAACTTCACCCCGGAAACAGCTCATTCTCTAACTTCACCCCGAAAACAGCTCATTCTCTAACTTCACCCCAGAAACAGCTCATTTCTAACTTCACCCCAGAAACAGCTCATTTCTAACTTCACCCCAGAAACAGCTCATTTCTAACTTCACCCCAGAAACAGCTCATTCTCTAACTTCACCCCGGAAACAGCTCATTCTCTAACTTCACCCCGGAAACAGCTCATTCTCTAACTTCACCCCGAAAACAGCTCATTCTCTAACTTCACCCCAGAAACAGCTCGTTCTCTAACTTCACCCCGGAAACAGCTCGTTCTCTAACTTCATCCCAGAAACAGCTCATTCTCAAACTTCAGTTCACCCCGGACTGGGAACAGCTCATTCTCTAACTTCAGTTCACCCCGGACTGGGAACAGCTCATTCTCTAACTTCACCCCGGACTGGGAACAGCTCATTCTCTAACTTCACCCCGGACTGGGAACAGCTCATTCTCTAACTCGACTCGCCAGAACAGACCTGCAGTACTTCCTTTTCCGCTCAGACTGCCATGTGGCTCATTCGGCAATTTGCACTTTCTGTCGCTGCATTTAACTTGTTGGCTGACTCTTCATGCCAAAGAAATGGGTACATTTTTGACATTTCACTCTTTTTACAAACTGCAGATCAAATTGGTCAAATTTCAAAGTCTTTTACAAAGAGCAGGTATCTGGAAATTAACCAAATTTATTTCTTAAAAATTTGCAGCATGTGAAATCAAATCTCTGTCCAAAATGGCATGACTTTTCAGCAATAAAATCACAATTACTGTAAGAGTAAGAACGGAGCAAAATTCCCCAGAATTCAGGCCTGCGATCTGAATGGATGGAGGAGGCACAAAACGGAAGGGTGGAAGAGAAGATTGCGTGAAGGATGTTGGAATGAAGGAAGGAGAGATAGTGCGAGGGAGGTTGGAACGAAATGAGGGAAGGAGAGATTGGCTGAGGTTTGTACTCACCGTGGAGGGGCAATGCTGAAGACGGAGGGAAGGAATGTCAAAGGGAAGGGAGTGGAAGGGAGGTTAGAATGAGGGAAGGAGAGAAAGCTTGAGGGAGGTACTCACTGAGGGGGCAATGGGGGTTAGAATGAGGGAAAGAGAGACAGCCTGAGGGAGGTGGAAACGGAGAGGCAGGCTGAGGTTTGTACTCACCGGAATGGAGGTTGGAATGAGGGAAGGAGAGACTGGCTGAAGGAGGAGGTTTGTACTCACCGAGGAGGGGGCGATGGAGGTTGGAATGAGGGAAGGAGAGATTGTGTGAAGGAGGAGGTTTGTACTCACCGAGGACAGGGCGATGGAGGTTGGAATGAGGGAAGGAGAGATTGTGTGAAGGAGGAGGTTTGTACTCACCGAGGACAGGGCGATGGAGGTTGGAATGAGGGAAGGAGAGATTGTGTGAAGGAGGAGGTTTGTACTCACCGAGGACGGGGCGATGGAGGTTGGAATGAGAGAAGGAGAGATTGTGTGAAGGAGGAGGTTTGTACTCACCGAGGAGGGGGCGATGGAGGTTGGAATGAGGGAAGGAGAGATTGTGTGAAGGAGGAGGTTTGTACTCACCGAGGACGGGGCGATGGAGGTTGGAATGAGGGAAGGAGAGATTGTGTGAAGGAGCAGGTTTGAACTCACCGAGGACGGGGCGATGGAGGTTGGAATGAGGGAAGGAGAGACTGTGTGAAGGAGGAGGTTTGTACTCACCTCAATGGAGGTTGGAATGAGGGAAGGAGAGATTGTGTGAAGGAGGAGGTGGTACTCACCGAGGAGGGGGCGATGCTGAAGCCGGACGGCTGCGGGGAGGCGGCCTGAGCCACGTAGCTGGACACGGTGTCGGCCTGGCTGGTGGTTCCGCCGTACATGTCGATGGGCCCCGGGCTGTTGGCCGGCGGGAACCCGCGGCTGTTGGCAGGGGAGGCGGGCGGCGCGAAGCCCTGGGTGGCGTAGCTGTTCAACACTGGGGGGGAGGGGGGCAGAGAACCGTTATTCCTCCTTACACACACAAGTGCTACAGGGGAGCTAACAAAAGGGAATCCCCACATTACTGATGGACCCTGGGGAGGGGAGGATACAGCCGTGGCCGGTCAGGCAGGGGGAAATCTGGGCAGGGATCAAAATTACAGTGGGAATAATCAAGGTGCTTTCAGGAGTTAGCCTTTACTAATTCAGTAGCAATTCCAGCTGTTGGTATCGCAAAAAAAAACTGGTTTCTTTCCCTAGTTAGAACTTGGAGGTACAGTATCGGAAAAAATCTATCTTTTGGTTGGTACATGTTCGATTAAAACAAGGACAAGTGAGGGGAGGGACTGGATTGGTTGTGCAGTCAGAAGGCACGAGCAGAGGTGTGGCGATTTGAGCAGGGGTGTGGCGATTTGAGCAGGATTGGTGTGGCGAATTGAGCAGGATTGGTGTGGCGAATTGAGCAGGATTGGTGTGGCGAATTGAGCAGGATTGGTGTGGCGATTTGAGCAGGATTGGTGTGGCGAATTGAGCAGGATTGGTGTGGCAAATTGAGCAGGATTGGTGTGGCAAATTGAGCAGGATTGGTATGGCGAATTGAGCAGGATTGGTGTGGCGAATTGAGCAGGATCGGTGTGGCGATTTGAGCAGGATTAGTGTGGCGATTTGTGCAAAATTAGTGAAGCAAAGCCTTTTTTCATTCTTACCGTTTGCTTTTGTTTTTTTAATCAAATGGTGCTTTTCTTTCTTTACAGACAGGGAGGCTGTTATATTTTCCATGTCATAGTTTTCTCAAAGATAGCTATGACAAAAAGGGAATCAGGCCCTTCTTTACAGCCAGGGTGGCTGCTGTAGGCACTTTAATCAGAGGCAGCTTTAAATCAAGGTTCCTGCAATGATTTGTAGGTAATTTCAAGGTAAGGTCTAATTTCAAGCATTGACCTCTAATGGGTGAGCATTGACCTTCAATTGGAAAAACAAAAAAATATCCTCAGTAGAAACAAACTAGGTTAGGTGTGTAGCTGCAGTTTGGGGGTGGAGGAAGGAAAAATAGAACAGGGCGGCTGTTATGTTTTTGGATGTTCTAGCACATATTGGGGTTGTGATGTTTTTCAAATAGTTTCTAATGAGAGCTAAAAAGGGAAAAGAAAAACCCTGAGCAGAAATAAACTGGGTCATCTGAGTGAAGCTGAACGTCGTGCGGAGAAGGAAGTAAACAACAGGACAGGGTGGCTGTTATTTTGTTTTCTGATAGTTTCCAATGTTGAGAGCTAAACTAGAACCAAACTGGGTCATCTGAGTGAAGCTGAACGTCATGCGGAGAAGGAAGGCAAAGCTGCGATTAATCAGCCTCCCGAGAATCCCTGGGGACCGGATCGCAAAAGCTCATCCGGAATCGGCTGCATTTAAAACTCGGAAGCAATTAATACTGCAATAGAGTTGGGGTTTGTGGATCAGGGACGGGGAGACGTCATTAGGAGAGTCTGTCGGGACCTACGTCTGGGGCCGGCGGGGGCAGTCGTTACAGAACATCATGCGGCGGGGCTGTCAATCATCCGCAGACGTGGGCTAAATATTCCGCTGCGCTTAGCAACGCAGACGGGAGTAAAACATGGAACAGGAAAATCTGCAGTTTGCTTCAGTCCTATCTTTGATGGTGGTCTTTATTTTACGACTTTTGAACAAAATGCAACAACAATCTTCAGTATGGTTCTGTCATATCTTTGATGCTTTTGCTTTTATTAAACGTCCTTTATTTAATTATTTGCAAAGTTGTGCCAAATTTGCATCTTTGTGTACTTATTTGCATATTTGTGTATTAATTTGCATATTTGTGCATTACACTTTGTATATTCATATCAATGCTCTGATTAACACCTTAGTTGTTGATTTTTTTATCGGACTGAATAAAAAGGAAAAAAATACAATGTAAGGTGGTTGCTTCTTCCCTACCAAAAGCAAAATCAGTCATCATTGGGCAATCATTGCAGAGATTTGGGGGAACCCGGAACTAATAAGGCCAGCCGGGTGTGGAACAGGCAAGTTTGCAGAGGTAAAAAGCTGTACAATTGATGCGTCCAATAAGAAATCATTGCCACAAGAAAAAAAAACAGAGTGATTGGAAATCAGGTCATTCAGGTACAATTTTTGTGTTCCTTATGTTGATCTATAATTAAGAATTGAGGTTTCGGCAGGGGGGGAGGGGGGCAGAAGGAAGAAATGAGACTCACGCTTGTAGTCCTGGTGCATGGGCGAGCTAGTCACACGGGCCGGCTCAGTCTGGGCCAGGGCGGGCCTCAGGGCAGGGCCAACGCTGCCGTAATCGGCAAAATAGGCGCCCCGTTGGTCCCCCGGGGCCATATACTGGTAATCAGGGAAGCCTGGCGTGGGAGGGGGGCAGTCGTCAGCAGCGGCACGGACTAACGTACCGACAAACGCACCGGACTCACGGGCCGGCTCGTGCTGGCTCATCCGGTTACCTTCAGTTACTAAGCTTAGGTTACATTCTCATCGCCATAGCAACGCCATGGCAACCAAAGCCAGCATGAGCCTGCACCATCCGTCCGGTGCACATGAGCGAAACTGGGTCGTGTGTGTTCATTTTGTCTGTGGTGCTGGTGTGCACGTCCCAGGGGGGAGGGGGGCGACCTTGGGAATCAAACGGCCCTGACCTTGCGTTACTCTGGAATACTGGGTGCTGACGCTGTTGGAATCTGTCCCTATCTGCCTCCGGACTTCCCTGATTTTTCCTACGTTCCCCCGAGTTACTGCAGGCCACGAGATACTTCCCCTTTCCTGTCACTGCAACCTTGCCAGAACGCTTATCTGTAATCCGAGAGGACTGCTTAAAAGGAGAAGCAGCCGCATGTGAGATTTGAGGGCTGTTTGGAAGGATGCCACGATGGGCAGCCATGCTTGTCCCGACGTGTTAAGTGCCGAGTTGGCAAGCATGGACACACATCAGCTTCCAGGGAAACATGGTCTCACACCGGCTTCCAGGGAGTGGTCTCACACCAGTCTCCAGGAAGGCATGGCCGCACACCAACTTCCAGGCAGGCATGGTCTCACACCAACCTCCAGGAAAGGAAGGTCTCACACCTTGGACTGCATAACTTCATGTTTTTTTGCGGCAAATTGCAGTTGACAGGTGGGGAGAGGCATGCCGTGCCGAGCGCTGACACTTACCTTTGGGTTGGTGGGAAGCTAAACTACAGCCTAACTCACATCTACACTACAGTCTAACCTACACTACAACCTAAACCACACCTACACTAAAGACTATGTTACCACCACTGCAGACTGTTACCTAGACTACGGCACACACAGAGGCACGGCACAGTCATGACGCAGCTAAGATGCAGGACTGGAGTGAACAGTTAGTCGCTGAGCTACAGTTTCCAGCACCAGAGTCTAGATCTGCTCTAAGGTTAGCTAGTGTGGGGAGGGTGTGTGGAGCCCCCAGGCCTGGCTGCTGAGCCTCTTACAAGTTTGTTTGTTTGAACCTTTGTTTATTCATGATAAGCTCAAATCGGCACGCAGGCCGCTTTTCATGGGACCCTTCATCAACTGGGACCCTTTCGTGTTAAGAAAAAGACTATTTCCCTTAACTGGTCACAAAATTTGTGCTGTTTTGAAGGAAGGTAATGAGGTATGTCTGCAAAAACTTCTCCACACTGAATATTTTGTGGTAAGAACACAATATTTCCATAACTGGTGACATCGTTTCCAGAAAAAAATGGCATAAAAAGCCTCAAAACACTGCGACACTTTTGTATCAAGAACAGGGTTTTTATTTTATTCTTAAATGGTGACAAAATTTGTGCTGTTCTGAAGCAAGGCAAGCAAGTATGTTTGCCAAAGCGTTCAAACAAATCTTGCTGGTCCATTTCTGCCTTTGTAATTTCACTTTGTATTCACACTGCCGTCTGCATACATGTGCTGTTTTCACACCGCACAGTCTGGGTGTGTGTTTTGTATTCCCCTCTCGTACCTTCTCTGCACTAGACAAGTAACTTTCCAGCTGGGCGGATTTTCTATAATCGTGGGAAATGCAGATTTGATGAAAAGGTAAACAGTTCCGACCCCCCGAAGGGTCTGATTTCTGGTCTATTTTGGGGCGTTCCATCTGCAGCCAGGCATGGGGGGTGATGTGTAAGGTGTGAACGAGCACCAGTCAGTAGGTTTAGCTCACTACGTGTAAGTAGAACCAAAACATGCATCATTCGTCTGTTACCATGGCAACGATCAGTTCTACCACAGCGACGAAGTCGGGGTTGTTCTACAGTTGCTGTGTCATGTCTAAGTTTGTTACAGAAGTTTGAGGACTGCCAAATGGATGATTTATCTGCCTCCGTTTGATGAAGTTAGAAATAGAATCTTCCATGCAGCAATGTCAAGTCCAAGAAGGGCTGAACTTCTGGCAGCGAAAGTGAAAGTTAACCCCAACTTCTGGCGGTGGCAGATGCTGAGGTTACCATGGTTACAGAGGTTGCCTAGTAACGTTAGGAGTGGTTGCCTAGCGATATGAGTGACACACAGACAGAGGAAATTAAGAGAAGCGTCCTCACCGGTTCCGGGGTATCCCATGATGCCGCGTCCGCGGGCGCCGCGCGGGCTGGCCCTCCCGGGGGGTCCGTAGGCGGCGGCCGGGAAGCCTGTGGGGAACACGAAATGGCCACTTTCTGTAAGTGACACGGGGGAGGGGGGAAGGGGTGGGGTGGGGAGAGGGGGGTGAGAGCAGAGTTAGAATGTGAGGCCAAACCAGCAGCAGGTGCAACTCATGCAGGTCATGCAACACGTCAACAACAACAACACCACACGTGATGGGTTAGGTCAGGTCAGAGGTCATCACCAGAGCACACAGGGCAGAGGTCATCACTACCAGGTCATCACCACGGTTATGCCCCCACAGTTTATCAACTTGTGTTAAACCTACCGGGTTAACCGAGTTGGGATTGTGATACAGAGTAGAGTCAGGTGACCACTGACCAATCAGCTGTCTTAATAAGCCAGTTCACCGTTTGAATTGCACATGAGCAGTGTGATGCATTGTGGGTAATATGTCAAAGTTGAAGGCCTGAGACTTTAACAAACATGTCTGGGTCCGTGCTGGACATGTGCGAGACACGAACTGTCTACAAGTTAGGGGCCTTCACCTTTGGCCTCACGCATGACCTTTGACCTCACGCATGCGCCGTGCAAACTGTGAACTGGCTCGTTACAAGCTAGCAGCCAATTTGGCACCAGATTCAGCGAGGCAGAAGAAACCAAACAAGGTTCCTACAAATGTAGCTCCACGGTGGATTGTCGGCGTGGTGAAACTGGTCAGTCTGAATTTACAAAGTCGTCTGTCAAATTTCCAACAGAAAGCTGTGTGAAAGCCGGCTGGCTACAGCCATTCCAGGGACTCTTTTGTGGAGTTTATGTATGCTTTACTGCACATTAGCATTTTAATTCTGGTAAGCAATATTTGGGTCCAAAAATCATCAGATTTTTTTTCTTTTGGTCCAATTCCTAGGCATGCTTCCAGGCACATTACTTCTTTTTCTATAGATATTTCATAACATCATCAGAATGGCTTTGAAATTGACATCTGTATTTCGAAATACAGAGCGTCGTCTGTGTCAGTTGGGGTGGCAGTGGGCTCACAAGGAAACTGTGGCCATGGTGGGTTTTGCGTAGCTGTGGGCCCGCTACTGAAACCAGAGCGGGCGGACGAGGTACTCACCAGGGAAGCCGTAGCCGTATCCAGGCGCGAATGGGTAGCCGCGGCCGTAGGCGAAGTTCGGATAAACTCCAGCTGTAAAACACAGAAGGGAAAACGTTTAACCACTTGTCGACTTGTGTTGAACATAACAATCAGGTACAGACCAACAGAAACAGGAAAGTTTGTAAGTCTCTGTTTAAACGCTGACAACCTAATAGAAAGTCATTAACCAGCCATTAACCAGTCATTAACCAGTGACTGACCAGTCAATAACCAGTCATTGACCAACAGCAAACTGGCACACGTTAGGGTCTCCACAGACTTTGTTTGTTCAGTAGTGTGTAGGAGGTTCTAATTTGCAACACAAACTTTTCACAACAGCAGCTAAAGGAGAGTAGAACGTACAGGCTCGGTCCCAGAATGTCACATCAGCATTTCACTAATAGGATAACTTGAGTGTGCAGACACAAAATCTCCTCAATGTTTCCTGAAGAAAAAAATTCTAACGCCAACCCCCTCCCTGCTCTCTGAGAGTCCATGTTCCCCCTTGCCCCTACAGAAGTACAGGTATACCCCCCCCCCCCCAGGCTGTATAGAGACAGCAGGGTTGTGTTCAGAGTCAAGATTGTGGCTGTTCAAAGCCAGGAGGGTTGCTGGTTTGTTGCTGCTGTACAAAGACGGGGGGGTTGTTGTTTAGACTATAATAGGAGACAGGAGGGTTTTCTGCTGTTCCGAGACAGCAGCATTGCTGTCTGTTTCTGCTGTACAAGGACAGCAGGATTGTGTTTTGACTATTATAAATAATAGGAGACAGGAGGGTGGCTGTACAGAGGCAGCAGTGTTGCTGGTTGTTTCTGCTGTTCCGAGACAGCAGGGTTGCTGGTTGGTTGTGCTGTTCCCAAACAGCAGTGTTGCTGGCTGGTTGTTTCTGCTGTTCCGAAACAGCAGTGTTGCTGGTTGTTTGTGCTGTTCCGAAACAGCAGGGTTGCTGGTTGGTTGTTTGTGCTGTTCTGAAACAGCAGGGTTGCTGGTTGTTCCAGTAAAGCCAGAACAAATGGGGGTCAGGCCTGTAATGATGCCGGTGAAGCCGCTTCATTCCGCGGTAAGTAAGACATGTGCCCGGGAGTACCCATGGGCCCCGAATCATGCCCTCGTTATAATTCCATTTGCTGCATTAATCCTACACAAACGCAGCCGTGCTGCTGAATTATTCAGGTTTCCCAACAAGTCGGAGCATTCAGCCGCCGTCTGCAAATGTCAGGCTGACATTCTGGGGGCTGGAGGGTCCATATTTCTCGCACGGAACAATGGGCGGTGTCGCGGCGATAGCCTTGTCCTTCTCCTGCCTTTGTGCCGCTATCCGTCCTGTCAGGGCTGACACACACACGTCTGTTCTACGAACATGAAGGGCTGGAAATACTGGCTGCATACACTTGTCAGTATGTACTTTTGTGCAGCCCCAAATTGGAGCTATATGTGCACCTAATTTTTACTACAACTGCACCTAGATTTTGCATAAGCTGTCATGCTTTAAAAGTACTAGCTGCATAATGTGACGTCACGGAAGTAGAGGATTGATCATTCCTTGACAAAGACTGGAGCTGATCAGCCAAACATTTGGGCAACATCACTTTTTTGTGTGTTGGAAGTTACAACTTTGATTCAAAACACCTGACTGTTGTCATACACCTGGCTGTTGTTACACCCATGGCTGTTGTTACACCCACGACTGTTGTTACACCCATGGCTGTTGTTACACCCACGACTGTTGTTACACCCATGGCTGTTGTTACACCCACGACTGTTGTTACACCCATGGCTGTTGTTACACCCATGGCTGTTGTTACACCCCTGCCTGTTGTTACACCCATGGCTGTTGTTACACCCATGGCTGTTGTTACACCCATGGCTGTTGTTACACCCATGGCTGTTGTTACACCCATCATGGCTGTTGTTACACCCCTGCCTGTTGTTTCAAGTAAAGATCGGGTTCTCACGGGTCACTGGAGGTCAAACCGCACCCAGGAAGGGTTTTATTTACCCGGGTTGGAACTGGGGCGTCTCTTCTCCGCGCCCAATTGGCCGGACGGAATGCGGAGTTCTGGCGGCAGACAGAAATCTCTCCCGTTTCTAGAGGCAGCGAACTGTGAGAGCTACCATCGCACAAACTGCTACTCTCCGGATCGGTTTCGGTTCCAGCGTTCCGGATCGACGCTCCCCCACAGCAGACAACTCACCGACTGTCAGACTCAGCTCACAGTTTTACATTTCAGCCTTTTCCTTCCCAGTTTAGCTCACAAACCTTCCTTTTCTCCCTCCCCTGTTTAGCAGTGTTTTATTCCGAGTCATTAGCAATCCTGTCACAGTGACAGTTGTGGCGGAAGACTTAATTAGACGGCTTGATTGCGGGGAGAAGAAAGAGGCGCACAACAGTTTAACGATCGATGATTACATCCATTGTTCTGGGCAGACCTTTCATTCAAAAAAACCCCTCAGGAGCCGTCATTAATGAACCTTCCCAGGGGAGAGTGCATTAATCCCTCCGTAGGCAGGCAACTGTTGGGTACTGCAGCCTACCAACTTTAAGCACTGCATCTAGGACAGAATGTCATGTGGCTGAACTCAAGGGCACCCCCCTCCCCCTCCCCCACAGATGACATGAACTCAAGGGCACCCCCCTCCCCCAGCCTCACAGATGACCTAAACTCAAGGGCAGCCCCCTTCCCCTTCTCAGAAATGACCTTAACTGAAGGTCACCCCCCCTCCCCCTTCTCACAGTTGACCGAAGCTCAAGGGCACCCCCTCCCCTCCTCACAGATGACCTTTACTCAAGGGTACCCCTCTCCACCTTAATTCTCATAGATGACTGAAACTCAAGGGCACCCCCCTCCCCCTTCTGTGACCTAGGAATGTCCATAATTGTTACAGTGGGTTTATGTAATCATGGACTACAAATGGAGACCTCTTGTTTAGTAATTCAGGATAATTAATGCCCATTTTGGGAGCAAATTGGGTGGAAGCCTCGGCTATTACTGCTTTGAGTGAGGCTTGCAGGGAAGCTTGCAGTTAGCAAAGTGCAGACAGAAGTGTGGGACACGTCTGTTATTGTGCACAGACTTGTCACCTAACTTGTGGGCGGGGGAGGGGATTGTGGTCCAATCTTTTTCACTGGAAACTTGACTCAATGGTCTACATGTGATGCTTCTGCCATGTCCCTACAAAACTCCATCACATTGTCATTACTGATCAGGCAGGAACAGGGCATGGATCTTACTGCTGATGTGACATTCAACTTGACTTTGGAAGAGTAATTCTGGGCTCCCATGCCATCGAAGTAACTACCTTGCAAGATTTCATCGTTTTAGTGTTGTCACATTTCTGTGAAAAGTCTGTGGGGTGAAAAGGAGGCCGATACCCAGCGTGCCAGTTTCCGTATAACAACACGTTCCCATGTATGCAATAATCATTGGCAAGAAAGAACATCAGAGTTGTAGACGGCATGATTCAAGTTTAAACCTTTGATTCAACTTCATGGACTTGATGAAGATTGACTGATTTTTTTTCTTTTGTTGTCAAGGCCACCCTAATTCAGATATTCTTATGTAAAATTTTAGCAAGAGGACATCATGACAACAGAAGGCTGGGGTGAAAACATGCACCTGGCCCTGCTGAATCACTAAAACTGTGCGCACCGAAGTACAGACTTTTCCCTTAGATTCTGTTTTCATATTGATTTTCCTTAGATTCTGTTTTCATATTGATTTTCCTTAGATTCTGTTTTCATATTGATTTTCCAATCTATCAAAGGTTTGTTTTCTTTAATTCCGAGAACCAAGAAGTTAATTTGCTGTGGCTTGAATCAAAGTTGTAAACTTGAATCACAGTTCAGAACTAGCTCTACAGAACTAGCTCTACAGAACTAGCTCTACAGAACTAGCTCTACAGAACTAGCTCTACAGAACTAGCTCTACAGAACTAGCTCTACAGGTTCCCCTCTACCAGGCTGCGCTCTGCAAGAGAACGGGTTATCACACACACGCAGGGTTCCGCCTCGACCCACACCTGCCAATCATGTAACATGACACTCTAGTCGCCGCGGTTACGGCGGAACATGGCTAGGAAGCAGACTACCTGCTGGGAGCTACGTTTTGGGACTACGGGAAGGGCGTGTGACGTACCTTGCATTCCGTCTTCCCTAACAATATCTGGGTGCAGGAGGTATAGGAAACCTGGAGACAAGGGGGCACAAGAGTGATGGACAGCTGTCAGTCATCGGGTTAATATGCAGGGCAATGTACATGATTGGCAGCTGTTAGTCATGTCCCCCGGGAGGGCTGGACTGGCATGCAATAAAACTACTCGGAAACACTACCAATATCACAACTCTGAAACTCTACGTCAACACCAGGAGCAATAAAACAACTCGGAAACTCTACCAAGGAGGAACGGGTCCGGCTAGGCCCAGCTAGGTTCAGCTAGACCCGGCTAGGTTCAGCTAGGCCCGGCTAGGCCCGGCTAGGTTCAGCTAGGCCCGGCTAGGTTCAGCTAGGCCCGGCTAGGCCCAGCTAGGCCCAGCTAGGCCCGGCTAGGTTCAGCTAGGCCCAGCTAGGTTCAGCTAGGCCCGGCTAGGCCCAGCTAGGTTCAGCTAGGCCTGGCTAGGTTCAGCTAGGCCCAGCTAGGCCCAGCTAGGTTCAGCTAGGATGGACTAGTGCTTAGGATGGACTAGTGTTAGTATCATGCAGAACTACATCTTCTACTACTCAACATCAGTATAACATTATCAGACTAAAACACATCAAGGTACAACATACATGATCATACTAACAGTATAAAATCACAAGTAGCAAACACATAACTACATTGTACTCTACTACTACAAGTATTGTGTATATGTAGCTATGAAAACACTGAACTAATGTGTGTAATACAGTAGATGTAGCTAGGAATACACTAAACTAAGATGTGTAATGTACATAGTTACTGAGTAGGTGTACAGAAGAACGCTAAACTAACATGTCATACAGTAAATGTAATTATAGGAACACTAAACTAACATGTATTACAGTAAATGTAATTATAGGATGTAGCCATGAGTACACTAAGCTACAACAGATGTACATGTGTGTTTATAAGTCTGGTGTTTTCAGAATGTCATACAGAATTCAGTTTCTGCATATCCAGAGTTTCATGTATATTTGTAGCTAATATTTGAAGCAGCAAATGCTGCACCAAACTATCCTGGGTTTCGGGAGTGGACTCTTTTGCCAGTCGTTTGCAAAAAAAGGAGCAATTTCCCAAGACGTTTTCACCAGCAGTTTCTTCATATCCCCCTGAAGCTTACTGGTTTGTCCCACAGTTGCCTTCACCCCCCAAAGCTTAGTGGATTGTCCCTTGCCGAATGTTAATTACACAACCCCCTGAAGGGTAGTGAACTGTCCCTTGCTGAATGTTACTTACAGACCTCCCTGAAGGTTACTGAACAGTCCCTTGCTGAATGATAATTACACAGCCCCCTGAAGCTTAGTGAACAGTCCCTTGCTGAATGATAATTACACAGCCCCCTGAAGCTTTGTGAACAGTCCCTTGCTGAATGTTAATTACACAGCCCCCTGAAGCTTAGTGAACAGTCCCTTGCTGAATGTTAATTACCCAGCCCCCTGAACATTAGTGAACAGTCCCTTGCTGAATGTTAATTACACAGCCCCCTGAGTGGTGCCTATCTGAGTCCCTGGCAGTGATGTGCAGTAATATATTATTAGCCCCAGGCCAGATTATGCAGATTACTGCCACCGTACTTCTGCAGAAGTTGATGTTTACTCCGGTAAAATACTAAGTACAAGAATGCAGACATACATGCAGCAGTACGCATTAGATGCTAATAAATGCTTTGTTAATGTTATGCCTGTACATGTATTTCTGTACCATGGTCTAAAATATGCCTCATCATTAGAACTACTACTAACTAAAAAAAGGTAAAAAGGTACTTCAGCAAAAGTTTACTCTGGTTAAATTAAGACACTATGGATGCAAATATAACGGGGAAGATAGACTGTTCATAAAGGCTTTTAATGCCTGTTGTTTCTGTACCATGGTCATGGGGGTCCCGACGATGCTTCATGCTGAATTCAGGAGAACCCCCTACAAATTAAGGGGTTTGTCAAGTTTCTCTGGTTCAGACTGCAATAGAACTATGTGGGGCTTGATCCTGAGCAGAATCAGCACTTCCTAACTGCCTGCCTGCCTAGTGCGAGACTGATTCGCTCATGGAACATGCATGCCGGGGTTTGTGCCGGCTGACTCTAAGACAAGCACACAAGGAGCCATGTGTGTGGGGTGGGGGGCTCTGGTACCCTTCTCCAATCTGCCTGTGCAGAATCAGTGCTTCCGTGGCCTGGTGCGGGACTGATTCGCTCATGGAACATGCATGCCGGGGTTTGTGCCGGCTGACTCTTAGACAAGCACGCAGGGAAGCTGTGCGTGGGGTGGGGGGGTTTCTACCCTTCTCCAATCTGCATGTGCAGAATCAGTGCTTCTGTGGCCTGGTGCGAGACTGATGCGCTCATGAAACATGCATGGCGGGTTTGTGCCGGCTGACTCACACAGACGCCGTGTGTTCGTGCCGGGAGAAAAGCAATTCTTCCAGGCGACTGCCTCTCAGCTGAACTGCCAAAAATCGCTCCCATCCCAGACAGACCCCCCATAGAAGGGATTGCTGTACTTATAAATGAAAGGAACTTCCATTTGCCAGGATAGACAAAAGTACTTTACATGTTTTTGCAACTATGTGGTATCTTGGTATTCTAAAACGTAACAATGTCTGCAAAATCACTTCATTTCTTTTTCTGGCTGTAGCATCATAGTTTATCCACAGTGGGGGTTGGGTCTGTTTTCATCTAGTAGCAGCCTAACCATGTCATACAGCAACAACAGCTGTCCATCACACACGCCAATCATCACCATGACGACTACCCTGTCACCATGACAATGACCCAGCAAGACATTTGCAAATCAAGATTTTATTTCCTGTTGATTTGTTTGTGACGTGCGAGTGATTCGGCCCTGTGATAGCTTCAGAGAGGTTTGGAGTGAGTGAGTGAGTGAGTGAGTGAGTGAGTGAGTGAGTGAGTGAGTGAGTGAGTGAACTCAGGTCCCCGTGTTTGTGACATTTTGCCCTGGAGAAGTTTGGAGTGAGTGAGAGCGTGAGGTTTGGAGCAGGCCTGAGTAAGTGAGGTTTGAATGAGGCCTGAGTTAAGAGGTGAGGTTTCAGGCAGGCAAGAGTGATTTAGTAATGGCTCCTGCCCTGTTGCGTAACTCGTCTGTCGTCAGCCCCACATACCAGACATTCAGCCCCCCCCCCCCCTCTCCCAGCCACACCATGAAAGGCAATCCTGTAGTGCCACACATGACCCACTTTGCTACTTCCCGTTTTCTATGTCAACCCTCAAACATCTCACTGATCTCAGGCCAGTCCAAGACAATAACCTTGTTCTCAGGCCAGTCCAAGGCTGTAGCCTGGTTCTCAGGCCAGTCCAAGGCAGTAGCCTGGTTCTCAGGCCAGTCCAAGACAATAACCTTGTTCTCAGGCCAGTCCAAGGCTGTAGCCTGGTTCTCAGGCCAGTCCAAGGCGGTAGTCTGGTTCTCAGGCCAGTCCAAGGCAGTAGTCTGGTTCTCAGGCCAGTCCAAGGCAGTAGCCTGGTTCTCAGGCCAGCCCAAGACAATAACCTTGTTCTCAGGCCAGTCAAAGTCAGTAGCCTGGTTCTCAGGCCAGTCCAAGGCAGTAGCCTGGTTCTCAGGCCAGTCCAAGGCAGTAGCCTGGTTCTCAGGCCAGTCCAAGGCGGTAGTCTGGTTCTCAGGCCAGTCAAAGTCAGTAGCCTGGTTCTCAGGCCAGCCCAAGACAATAACCTTGTTCTCAGGCCAGTCCAAGGCAGTAGTCTGGTTCTCAGGCCAGTCCAAGGCAGTAGCCTGGTTCTCAGGCCAGCCCAAGACAATAACCTTGTTCTCAGGCCAGTCCAAGGCAGTAGCCTGGTTCTCAGGCCAGTCCAAGGCAGTAGACTGGTTCTCAGGCCAGTCCAAGGCAGTAGCCTGGTTCTCAGGCCAGTCCAAGGCAGTAGCCTGGTTCTCAGGCCAGTCCAAGACTGTAGCCTGGTTCTCAGGCCAGTCTAAGGCAGTAGCCTGGTTCTCAGGCCAGTCAAAGTCAGTAGCCTGGTTCTCAGGCCAGTCCAAGGCGGTAGTCTGGTTCTCAGGCCAGTCCAAGGCAGTAGTCTGGTTCTCAGGCCAGTCCAAGGCAGTAGCCTGGTTCTCAGGCCAGCCCAAGACAATAACCTTGTTCTCAGGCCAGTCAAAGTCAGTAGCCTGGTTCTCAGGCCAGTCCAAGGCAGTAGCCTGGTTCTCAGGCCAGTCCAAGGCAGTAGCCTGGTTCTCAGGCCAGTCCAAGGCAGTAGACTGGTTCTCAGGCCAGTCCAAGGCAGTAGCCTGGTTCTCAGGCCAGTCCAAGGCAGTAGCCTGGTTCTCAGGCCAGTCCAAGACTGTAGCCTGGTTCTCAGGCCAGTCTAAGGCTGTAGTCTGGTTCTCAGGCCAATCAAAGTTCTGTCCGAGACAAAAAAGGATGTCTAATTCATACATAGCTGCACATCACTTTACAGGGCTCCAAATACAAATAGCAGCTCTGGTGTACCAGTCTGTAACTGTAAGCTTCCCTGCTCCCCCCCCCAAAAAAAAATTGGTGTCCCCCTTATCAACAGTGGTCCCCCCCACCAGACCCCTCCTCGATTAGTGGTTCCCTCCTGCCTGGAATCTGATCCCAAACCCATCAACAGTGGTTCTCCCCTGCAAGTGTAAAAGCTTCATTTATCAACCTCCCCCTACCACTACCTATATTGCTTTCCCCAGTAATAGCTTTATTTGTGACCCACCACCAACAACAGTGGTTCTCCCCCTGAACTAACAGTGAATCCCCCCTGACAGCTTTATTTATTTGAACTCCCTAGAACTAATAGTGAATCCCCCCTGACAGCTTTATCTATTTGATCTCTCCAGAACTAATAGTGAATCCCCCCTGACAGCTTTATTTATTTGATCTCCCCAGAACTAATAGTGAATCCCCCCTGACAGCGTTATTTATTTGATCTGCCCTACAGCTAATAGCCAACCTCCACTCTGGGAGCCCGGGAGGTTAAAGGTCGCCCCTTTCCTAGTTGTTAAAATAAATGTATTTTCTGTTCAGGTCTGGAGTCGGGAATCCTGAATGGATTTCTGGCGGCTGCCAGTGTGGGGCTATTACAGCTTCATGTTGGAGACCACCACGTTGAATGGAGGCCCATTACGCTTATTTCTCAACTGGCGTAGTGGTATTTTACAAGAATCTACTTGTCTAATAATGTGGTAAATGTTGATATGACCTCCAAACTGACCAAAAAATCTCTCATTACATGTGGACTGAAAAGAATTTAATCCCGCCACGGGTATCCTAAGAACTTTTCATCTTTCATTTTCAAAATCTCCTCACTGTGGAAGGCCCCAAAACCCTTTCACACCCTCCTGAACCCTCTTATATACCCCCCCCCCCCCACATCAGAAAACTTGTTACATACCCTGCCCCTCTGCCCCTCCACATTAGTGAACTCCACCCAGATTGCAGGTTGGCAGATTGAAAGATTTGCCTCCCAACTTCTGACTACCGGTCCCGTAATCGTGACTACCGGTCCCGTAATCGTGACTGCCGGTCCCGTAATCGGCTACATCGGGGTTCAAACGGCGCCTTCCTCGGGGTGCACTTACTCTTGTGCAGCGCTGAGATTGCCGGAGGGACTTTTCACTTCAAATAGTCGCTAGGGAATCTAAATCTCTGGTGCCCGTCCAAATCTACACCGAGCAGCATCAGATGTGGGGAATGAGAGGGCACGGCAAGAACCCATTCTACATAAATAACAGCCACTTTCACTTTTCTGTCTCCTTACTATCACTTTAGTCTTCTTATCTTCACTTTCATTTTTACCTCTGACTCCTTAAAGAACTTTGGAGGCGACTTTTAACCCACAGAGCGAAAGCCTCGCAGCGTCACCAACGAACATCTGACCAGGCGTTGGGATACTTTTAAAAAAAATACTTTCACAAGAAGTTGAAAGATTGATGAGAGAAGTTTCTGACATGTAAGATTTATTTCTTGGTTATCCTTGCTGACGTCAAGCCTCTGACCTCATGCACGAGGCGTCTTTAAGTACTGAAAACTTCACTTGTTCATTTTTCATCACCAAAAGTTTCCCGAGTGAGGAAAGTTTCTGACAGGTGAGATTTATTCCTTGGTTATCCCGCGTGACACCTGACATGCCGGGCGGTTAATAGAGTGAAGTCGGGGAGACAAATTTGGCACCCAGAGATCAGTCAGAGCTCCCTGTTTGACACGACGTCACCAAACATGGTTTACTCCAGAACATTCCACCGTTTCAGCCAAACACAAAACCTGCTGCTAACATTGACTTACATAACTGTGCAGGACTCTCATCTTCAGTTCAAGCAAGTCTGCCCAGTAAAAGTGCAGTTTTCAACACAAATATGACGATTTCTTCCCTGCGAGTTTCTGCCTGACCAGATCGCGGTCGGCTCTGTGACATTTCTGGATCAGAGGTGTCGTTAGTCGGGGGTTAAAGATAGTGCATCAACGTCTTAAGGGCGCTGTGTCACTGTCTTACGGCACTGTGTCTCTGTCTGTCGGACCTTAGATGGGCGGAGGTTTAATTAAGTCAGCTGTGGAGGTAAAGAGCACGACCTTTACTTCCCCGCTGAGATGGATGACTCGCGGAGCCGTGATGAAAGTCCGGAGTTCCGAACTGGGACACTCCGACAAACCGTCGACACTCGGCCAAACCCTCGACACCTCCGGAGAAATTCATCACCCCGACAAAGGTTCCTACTGACAGGACAGGCGGCGGCCATTCACACCTGATGTGGGTCATATCAGGGGAGCTTACACATGTGTACAGGGTTAGTGTGTGCAGGGGGTAGGTGTATAGGGGGGGAGCATATACATGTGTACAGGGTTAGTGTGTACAGGGGAGCTTATACATGTGTACAGGGTTAGTGTATACAGGGGAGCTTATACATGTGTACAGGGTTAGTGTATACAGGGGAGCTTATACATGTGTACAGGGTTAGTGTATACAGGGGGGGTTGTATAGGGGGGGGAGCATATACAGGGAGGGTGTATACAGGGGGGCATATATCAGCTGTGTGCATGAAGCCTTCTGACAGGTAGCCTACCCAGGAAACAGGCCATGACGGATCCACAGGCAGCTGGAGTGGCTAGAATTCGAATGTACCGGCACAGTCAGCTGTATCCATGTAGCCCCACAGGCCGCACTGTTTGACAAACGATAGAAACTCGCCGCCCGGCACAACCAACAGGTCATACCTGATCCACAGTCGGTAACTTGTAGCCACGTAACGCTGGCAAGCGCCGCCGTGTGACAAACGACAGAAACTCGCCGCCTAGTTCAAAACCAACTGCCGCTTAATCTGGGGTCACCCTGCAGTGTGTTCACCTGTTCCAAGGTCACGCCCTTCAGCTGACAGATCGTACCACCATGACCTTCAGGATGTGCACAATTTCCTCAAAGTCAATCGTGGCGCCTGACATATGCCTCAGTCTTATGCGGTTACTTACACACACCTACATCTACAAAGGTGATTTAATGTGCGACCTTCAGAAAAGCTGCCAGGGTGACCTCTACCCTGACCTTGCCAAGGTCAAACTTGCACCACAGCTGAGGGATGAGATCAGCTAACTTGAACCAAGTGACCCGCCTCCCCCTTCCTGCTCTTCTAGTAACTTACTTATCTTAGGCTTCGGCTCAATTCTTAATACCCTATTCAGCAAGAAAACCAACACACCAAAAACAAAACCACCCAACACTTCACAACAGAAACACCTAGAGAGGAGTGATATACCTGAACAGGTGTGTGCCAGACCTGTGCCAGGTGTGCTTAGTTAAGGTGTGACAGGTGGAGTTTGTCAGGTGGTGTGTATTTTGTCCTTCTGTAGTTATTACTGCTGTTTGTTTACAGTTGAGATTTCCTCGAATATGGCGGTAACCGTGACGACACACCAATCAGCTGGGATGCTGTTTTCAGTCTTTTTCTGTCTTTCTCTGAGAATTTCTATTCCCACTAAACTGATACTTGGATGAAGGTTAGACATCCAGGTAATAAGATACGCAAAGTACCAGTTGCTCAAGAAACTGGATAAAATCTGGAAACAGGCATTTCGTCTGTAACAGTCACCGGACAAAAGACAGTGGATGCTGTCTGAAACCTCTAAGTATTTCCAAACCTTGCCCACTGAACAGCGTTGGCATGGCTGGTAAGACGATGACAATAGGTATATATATAATAGAACTCACAGACTTGGCAGAACCAGACAAGTGTGAGTGAGTCCAGTTTGAAGCAGGTTCTGTTGGCAGCTGCAGCTCATCAGCCTGCTATTGTCAGCCCAACTCCGACCTCCGCCCACAATTGATTACTACCCCCCTCTGCTGGTAATTCAGCTTGACCGTGTAACCTAACATTAACCTCTTTCTTAACAACCGAGTCCGATCGGATAATTGAGCAACTTTCATAAACAAAACTGCAGAGAGCCGTGTCAAAGGCGTGAAATTATGAAAAATGTTGTCAAAAACAGAAGTGCAGAAGGACTTGCTCTGGTCTGAATATTCGAATGGTAACATTGTTGTCATGACCCATGACCTGGCATTGACCCCTGACCCATGAGGCATTTCATTCTTCTGAACAAAAATGAAGGCTTTGAATTCATAAAAATCAGTGAGAAGCTTATTTAGTGACTGCCTAAAATGTTTACCTAGTATTACATGAGTGTAGTATTCTCTATTGCTGTAAAATCCACCTTAACAGTCTGACTTCTGCATTAAACATCCGCAGATTTCTGCTCTGACGACTGACTTAACTGCAGCATTTATCTCACCTCGACGCCTCGCTTTAAACACCCGCCATTTGGCAATCGCGCCGAGTGACTGCCCATCATGCAGTAGAGATTAACTTGTGAGTAACTCGCTTAAGGGCACAGGATTCCTGTCTTACTGCTTTATGAGGGAAACACAAGAAGCTTGTGTGACGTCTGGGCAGTAGGTAAAACTTCCCCAGCCTGAACTCTGGACAGGACAGAATCACAGCTTTCCTGGCTCTGGCCGGAGGAAATCTTTGGAGGGAAATTTGCCCTCAGGTAGACTTCACAGTGACTGTCGTAATCTTGACATTAAATAACTACTGAGGGAAGGAGGGGCTTAGCAGTCACGCACAGGGAGAGTCCATTAGCTACCGAGGGAGGGGCTTAGCAGTCATGCACAGGGAGTGTCCATTAGCTACCGAGGGAGGGGCGTAGCAGTCACGCACAGGGAGTGTCCATTAGCTACCGAGGGAGGGGCTCAGCAGTCACGCACAGGGAATGTCCATTAACTATCAAGGGAGGGGCTCAGCAAGCACAGAGAACGTCCACTAACCACCAAGGGAGGGGCTGAACAGTCATGCACAGGGAACATTCACACTGACATTGTTAGCCCATAATCACTTCCATAACACCCCCAAACTGTTACTGTCTTGTCCCTGGTAAATCAACTTCCCTCCCCATAGCATTACTGGCTTGTCCCTATCAGTCCATATTTCTCCATCCCCCTGGCTTGTCCCTGGTTAGTCCCCCCCTCAGCGTTACTGGCTAGTCCCTATTCAGTCCTTCTCCCCCTTAGTATTACTGGCTAGCCCCTGGTGAGACCCTTCCCCCTCAGTATTACTGGCTAGTCCCTAGTTAGCCCCCCTCCCCTTAAGTATTACTGACTAGTCCCCAGTTAGCCCCCCTTCCCACCCTGTAATTTGCTGGTCCTGTAGTCTGGATGTTTAACTATAAGTGATGGTGGCAGACCTCCGTTCGGTGCAAATGGCATATAGATTCTTACAAGATCAATTCTCAAGGATTCTCCAAAGGTGGCGGGTGACCTTGGGATGCTGTCTTGAAGGATAAAAGTGTAGCTGAGAAGGTCAAACTAGAAGGGATTCTGTCATGAGAACTCAAAGTCACACACGGAAATACAGGACGGCTTCAGACTACATTTTGTATTTTAAATTCATAAATATAATCAGGACAATTATTGCAGTAATTTTAAAATCAAAACCTTTTAAGAACTGAATAATCATGGATGTGCAAATGATGGGAAAATGCACACTATAGTTTGACTTACATTATTCTTTTCGTGTCAGATAAAATCACTCCGTGATATTATTCCCTGTCTATTCCCATTGCCCTGCACTCAGGGATATACATGTGTAAGCTTAGGGCTACTCTAATCTAATCTGTTGTTTCTCAGACTTGTTAATGTAAAATTGCAGCAAGTTGACATCACTAAGAGCAGAAAGCTGGGGGGAAAACTTGCCTCTGACTATATTCACTTCCTGAAACTGTGTGTACCAAGGTACAGACTTTTCCTCAGACTCTGTTTTCACGTTGATCTTCTAATCAAACATAATCATTTTAATCCGATTATCAAATCCAAAAACCCAGCAATCATATTGGTGTGGCCCAAAAGGTAAAAAGGCGCGGTCTTCTTGGCCCAAAAGGTAAAAAGGCACGGTCCCCGACCCTTCAGCAGACTGTACTGGGGATATAACTGGTAAGAAGGCACCGTACTCAGGGATATATCAAACTAAGGAAACGTCTCGGGAGCCTTCTGAAGAAGTCGTTTGTCAGGCTACACTCCTTAAGACGCTGATGGAGGTGACTGCGAGGAGATTTTCTAAGATATCGCTCCTGTCTTGAGGGAACCCACCCTGAGAGTACATTATCCCTCTGAAATTGCTCATGTATAATTACACAATGGTCTGATCTGAGGGGGGCTTTTGTCGTCTCGACAACACAAAGTTTCTTCTCTTGTGTCTTCAAACTTCTCTGTGCTGGGTACACATGCCCAAATTGTGCACCTAATTTTCTACTATTATGCACTGGTGCACCTGGATATTTGTGTAGGTTACGTATGGAAAGGCACTATTGTTCACGGTATTCAGCATAATAAATTATCATTTCAGTGTCAGAAAAATAACTTTGTCGTAATCTTTTTTCTTTAATTTTGAAGTTAGCTATAGAATTTCAGATGTAAGTTCTGGAGAGAGGCATTAAGGTTTGTAATTAGGTTTTGCTGTATTTTTGTGTGCCTAAAATTTTTTAATATTCTCAGAAATGAATTTTGAGCCCGGAATCCTGTTGTTGATATCAAAGAATATTGATAGTCTAATATTGTGACGTAAGTTATAGAATTTCATATTCAAGCTCATCCATTTGGCTGTAACTTAAATGATTAGGATTTGCTGAAATTCTCCTTTATTTTACGTTGTGCACCCAAACATTTTCTACATTTCGAGGTAAGCTGCATCCGTCCCAAAAAACTAATTTCCTTGTTGATATCAATGAAAGTATCAATAACAGCTTATTGATCGGCGCGTGCGGAGAGTGACGCGTCATTGGTTGATCGGAGCGTGACGTGTGATTGGTTGATCGGAGCGTGACGTGTGATTGGTGGCGAGATCTGCGGGCTGACGTCACGGCCGCCGATGGCAGCGATACGACCCAAACCCAATCAGCCCTGCCCAGCCAAAACACCATTATTTATTTACGCTCTCGCCGCCGCCATCTTGCTTTAGTGTGTTGCCCACCCTTTATGCTACATTACCGGGGATGCATTATTCATCCAGCTTGTGTCGAGTGATCATCTTTTGTGCCCTGATTTGTTGTGATTTTCTAACGGCTCCCTTGGAAATCAGTTGCCAAGCTAACTGAAGGGACCACCCTAAAGATTTATGAATAAATAAATAATCATGGAACATCCACATTAAAAAAAGCCATAAAATCTCAAAAACAATAAAATAGGCTCAGAGAAATTTGCCTCAGAGAAAATAACAACAAAGCAAAACCTTCCGAAACAGAAAATTGTTTTAGAGCCAGCCGCATGAATCATCATAACATAATGGAAGTCTGACGTGTAATTAGATCAGTGTTATTGACATTTCTGATGTCATTTATCATGTTGATGTATGGAGGTGATCAACTGTTTCATATTTGGGCTTGTTTTATGCATGAATATAATCATCTTCATAATCATAATTTCACAGACAAGACCAAAACATTAACTACAGCCCACATTGTCTAAGCCTCCGGAATAACACTAATGATTCTTCATTAACGAGCTGGTATTAATTAATACCTGTGAATGCGTAATGTTGCATGTTAACGAAGGGATATCTGTGAACAGTGGTTAGGTGCAGGATTAGATTTGGGGTGAAATTTGGCCGTACGAAAACATTAACTACAGCCCACATTGTCTAAGCCTCCGGAATAACACTAATGATTCTTCATTAACGAGCTGGTATTAATTAATACCTGTGAATGGGTAATGTTGCATGTTAACGAAGGTTTTCCGTCAGGGATATCTGTGAACGGTGGTTAGGGGCAGGATTAGATTTGGGGCGAAATCTGGCCATACGGTGGTTTGTAACGTAGTTATACTGTAATTCACTTTAAGTTCACGGTAGCAAAATTTCACGGTGTAAGAAAAAGGGACATTTTCACTGAACTTTAACTTCACGGTGGTAGCAAGTGATTTACAGAAAGGATGTGTGGAGGAATCATAAATAGGTTTTTCACGGTGATGATAAGTTCACGGTCCAGAGGTGACAGTGAAAACAGTGAACTTAAAGTTACAGTGAAAGAAAGAAGAATTACAGTAGCAGGAGGAATGTTAACAGCATCAGCTGAGCCTCCTCCCCGTATCAGTACCGTCATCAGCACCAAAGCCACTTCCCACGCGCCAAATACCCAACCAGCACTCCAAAGGGGTCTGACATCATATTTGGGTGATCAGAAATAACAGGTTCGCTCACTTAATGGTGCTCCAAGGCCATATATCTGCCATATCACCATACACATGCGGGCATATATCTGCCATATCACCATACACATGCGGACATATATCTGCAATATCACCATACACAGAAGGCCATATATCTCCCAAATCACAGTACACGTGAGGCCTTTATACATATATATCCCATATCACCCCGGCGCCTACGATACTCCAGATATCCCCATTTTTTTCTCCATATCAGCCTGTACTCCTACAGTCAAGATACTCAGTTGAGTGGCTGTATATCTTCTATTTCAGCCCAGCTCCTACAATACTCCTACAGATATGTGTATCTCAGTGGAATAGTTGTATACATGTATCTCCCATATATGGGTCCTACAGATACATGTATCTCCCATATATGGATTGGGTCCTACCGATACGTGGATCTCGGCGGAATGGCTGTGTGTTGGGAAGTAAAACATTTAGCTGAGTCCAGCCGACCTACAGCAAAGGGCCGCCAAGTCCCGATTGAAAAGTTGTAAAGACGGTCTGTGAAGGACATGTGAAGGTCGTCTGCGGTGATCAGATTGGGCCGTGAAACCCGAGAGATGCGGGGTAACATGATAGCCCTGAGGGAACCTGATATCAGCGGCAGGGCCCAATTTGTTTGGGGTGACAGTTGTTATTCCAAGGTCGTGTCGGGGCAGCCTAATTACGCAGAGGGTTAATTAGGGGATGTCGTCCCTGATTGACTGTCCACTTGGGCTGGACTTGAACTTGGGGGACAATGAAGGCCAGTCCTGTTCCTCCCACCTTCACACAGGGATTTGAACTTGGGAAACAATGGAACTAAAGGCCAGTCCTTTCCCTTATGTACACACGGCTGTCTCCGGCTTTAAGTCTTATTTCTGTCCCAGTCGTTGTTTGGGAGCCCGTCGCTAGTTTTCGTTGTCATTTTACGCTGACGAAAATACATTTTCACCAACTGCACCTCTTGAAGCTCAGATTTCTGGATGGAATGGGTGAAATCTTTGTCTCGGCAAGCCTGGCCCTCTTCACACCGCTAGTTTTACTTTAACTGCCTTTCGTGAGACAACTTACAACCCACCTTGTCAGAAATCAGACGCCCAAACACCCTACTACATCCCCCCTGTTGACACAAACTCTCAGACATGTTTATTTCCTTGGAATAACAGGGCAGTGTCAAGGTCACCCAAGGTCAAGTGTGGCCCATAAGGAGATCCAGCAGACCTAAGGTGGCTCCCAGTGGGCGTCTTGAGGGTCCCGGTAAAGCTGGCCACTTAAGATGCCAGTCAAAACAGACACGCTCTCGGGAAGCGTCTTAACCAATTAGCATTTAGATAGCTGCCCCGGCGGCCATCTTTAATCTACACACAACAAGCTACTAATGTTCACAGAACTAGAGATACGCTCTTTTAAATCACTCCTGGTGGGAACAACCTTTGTCCGAATCAAGCACAAAATGTGACATGCTACATTTCCGTGCTACCTCCAGATATAGAACTGTCCTAACTGACCTGAGTTGTTGTGCTAGTCTGTCCTAATATCTTCCAATCTGTAGCACATTTCCTATTATTTGCTCACATCCCCAAAATGGTGGATCCGAACGACATGAAATGTACGCCTGGTAGAGTAAATTCTACATCCACTCCAACCCAACCCTTGCCCGGGCAGTGTTCAGCCTATCCCAACAATCATGGTCTAAACTAAGTCCTTCTACTTCCAGTTCCAAGAAAAAAATTATAGTTGAAACTGGGCTTTTCTGGGAAATGTCGGCAGTGAACTTGGCAGTTGAGGCTGTAGAGTGCAAACAGACGAAAGGTTTTCTGCGGGGGTGTTCCCCACTCTACAAGGTGTGGTCAGGTTTTACCAGACAGTGTGTGTGTTTAAATGTGTGTCTATGATTTATGTGTGCGAATGTGTGTGTGTGTGTTCATGTGCACATGTGTTTGAGTGTGTTTCTATGAGCATGCGAGCGAGTGTATTATGTGTGTGCGTGTGTGTGCATGAGTCTGTATGCGGGCGAGTGTGTGTGTGTGTGAGTGTGTATGCGGGCGAGTGTGTGTGTGTGTGCATGTATATCCATGAGCATGCAAGCTAGTGTGTGTGTTTGCATGAATGTGCATGCGAGTGAGTGCAGGAAAGAAGGAGGAAGAGAAACCCACTCTCACCGAGATCCGGCCAGGTTCCGAAGGCGCCCCTGGCGCGACCTCGGGCCGACCCCGGCGGGAACATCACCTCCTTCGGCTGGGCCTTCTTACACTCCACCTGGAGAAGAAACAACACGTCTTTAGTTTTCTTACAAGGAACAACACGTCTTAAGGTTTCTTAGGGACAAACAAAAGGTATCTTAAAGGTATCTAAAGTTTTCTTATAATCCATCTGAAAAAATACATATCTTAGATAAAGCAGAAGGTGTAAAATGAATAATCCTTTTCTGAACACTGAAGCAGCACAAGGTGATCCTCTATGCAAAAATTTGGAGGGACACTTCAAATAAAGTTTACTTTTCACAGCACACCGTTACAGCATTATGTAACATCGTAAAGCCTACACGTTCAACATCCATTCTGAAATAACTATGAAATTCTCTTGATTGATATTGAAGTCCTAAGACAGCCTGGGAAGTCTAAGACAGGCAGTGTAGTCCTAAGACATATTAAGATACGAGAGTCTGAGTAAGATAAGGTTGGGTCTGCTCCAGGATAAATGGCATGTTTGGCTCCGTGCTTAACCCGGCTCAGGGGCTAACAGCGGCTGAACTGGAGGGGAACGTTAAGAACCTTCTGTGAGAGCTCAATTATGGCTAAAGGTTTCCTGGGCTGAACCTAAGACGCTGGGGGGGGATACTGTTCATCCTTCAGACACTTCAGTACATGAAGTTACAATGGGAAGGGGGAGTCCTTTTTTTAGTTGTTTTTTTTAGCGGGGTTGAGTGTTGGGGGATGGCTGGTAAGGTGGGGAGGGGGGTACTGGTGAGTTTGGCTGGCTGAAATTCTGGGCGTGTGTCAGAGATGATGGTGTTTTGGGCTTTGGCTCACATTAAAGCAACTCATTCCCCCCAGCTGTCAATCACAGCTGTCAATCACAGCTGTCCGTCAAACCCCCTGACCAACCACAGCCAGGCTGGGTAAGAGGATTTGTCGGATCTCAGCCGTGACTTAAACACTCAGCCGGGCGCCCGCAAGATGGCCGCCTGATCTCGGATTACTGCCCCCCGTATTAAGACAGTAGCGTGCGCAGTCCAGTGGTTAGCGGCTCTAGAAGCCATGAGTTCTAACCCCGGCTGTGTCACTCACCCGACCTGCACGCTACTGGAAAGGGTTGTAGTCCTTAGGATGGTCCACTGTTTATTGTGCTTGTCGAAAAGAGCTAGGGGAATTTTCCTGGTACAAAGAACCTGTAAATACTGTACATAGCGTCTGTCTTCTCTGTCACCACCAGTGGAAGATTAGTTCTTCAGTGACCTACACTGGTTCCAGATCACTTGTATGCACGCTCACTGGACTACAACTTAGTACAAGTGTAAGGTCTGGGCATACCCACTTCGATACAAGTGCAACATCTTCACTTTTTAATTACCGTAAAAACCACAATTCAGCCGTTTGTGCTGCCATTATATTCAATCAATTTCAACCGTTTATTTCCCTCCCATCTGAGCATGCTCATTACGATTACATGCTTACTAGCTTCCTTTGTTCTGCAGTTTCCTTCAGGATCTCGGCACAAGGAACTCCAAGGTTTTGCTGAACTCCTTTTCCCCAATCCCCTCATTAATGTAGCGTTAAGCCTCTCTGATTGAAAAGCTCCTTTTTGCAAGCCGCTTACTCCCCCGTCCCGACGGACGGGTTTATTGTCAGAAGTCGCGGCTTGCGGTGCAGTGGGTTTATCTTCACCGCACCGTTTCTACTAGCAGTTCAGGACAGTCCCAAACCAGATGGAGCATAGGGCGGTGCCCATCTCAGTTTCAATAGCCCTTGGGCCACACAACTTCGTGCAATCACTACAGCAGGGGGCTGGTCCACTGGTAGTGGTGAGTGTTCAACTACCGAACTCTTTTCAAATGCTGAGTGCTTAACAGAGAATGCAACCATTTCTGAAGTCTTCTTCATGACTCGGCCATAATCTTAGTCACATTTAAGAATGCAAGGGGAACACTCCAGTCATTTAGCCAATTGTCAGTTGTCTCACCCAATGTGAAGAGACTGCCTGTGTGTTATTTTATTTTGTCAGGCTTCTGCAGTTCAGTCAACAGTTCCTGAAGAAGCTCTTAACTCTTTCTTAGACGTCAGCTGTCAGACTGGATAAGAAGCGCTTCTTAACTTTGAGTCTAAGATGTCCGCTATGAGCCTTGAGCTTTTCCATTTCCTTGTTCTTAATTACAAACTGATGAAAATTTAAAGCCACCCACAGCGATCATTACAGCCCCCCCCCCCCCCCCCCAGTCTACCGCATTTTCCACAGTGCTTCCTGGGGCCTCAATAATGCATTTTCCTGGTTCTGTAATTTGTTTTTTTTGTTGTAAAAGTTTCAGCAGATGATAAAAAGGAAATAGCCATAATTATCATAAACACACACCATGTAGCCATATCATTTATACACACCATATAGCCATATCATAAATACACACACCATATAGCCATATCATTCATACACACACCATATAGCCATATCATACATACACACACCATACAGCCATATCATTTATACACACACCATAGCCATATCATACATGATAACACACCATATAGCCATATCATACATGATAACACACTATATAGCCATATCATACATACCCACATCATACAGCCATATCATGTACACCCACCCGTGTATGATATAATTGTGATATCCGCCAGAAATCCCGCATCACAAACCGGTCGCCTGAAACATAATCCAGTCTTTACCCGAGCAGGTCGTTTAACCTTTCCGCGCGCCTCTAACGCTGCGTCAGTCCGACCTGCCTAATACACCGCCTCGCTCATCTGTCCTTTCCACGTGCGTTTGACCTTCAGGAAATCTTACATCTGTAGCCCCAAGGTCGAGGTTAAGTCAGTAAAGCTTTAATCGACTCGGAGCACTAACCCACCCACCCGACTGTCTACCTTGCAGTGCTCCCAGCTCCATGCATCACCCCAAATTGACCGGCAGCTTAAACTGCCTCGGAGAGTTTTACTGAGATGGAGGATAAACGGCTCTTTGGTCCTGGAAACTTAAGACGGATGGAACGCGGCGGCTTCAAGGTCGAGACAAGGATGATAAGTGCTCCTGAACTTCAGCGTCTTAAGCGCGAGGAACTAGCCTGACGGGCACTTCTTATGCCGGAGACTCAGATCTACGGAAATAACCTACAAATTACAGACTTCCTACCACAGTGACATGAACAGCTGAGCAACTATCAGTCTCCTTCCTTTAACCTTCTCCCTGCTGCCTAACCTGCTGACCAATAGAAAATTTGTAGCCCAACAGCGACTTCAGTGTGCTAAAGGTTAACCCACAGTGAAAAACATACTTGACAATTATAGGATTCAAAAGCAATGCTGCACTGGAAAATCAACATGTAAACCGTGTTTGAGAGAAAAAATTAAGTTTGTATCTTGGTATGGAAAGAACTTACTTAGTCAGATTCAAGTTTTCCTCCCCAGTCTTTGTTTTCATGTTACTGAAATTTACTAAAAATAACCGAGAACCGAGGAACTGCATCCGTGTGGCCCGCTAACCATAAATCACCATAACTGTAGCTGCTTCGGTGGTATCACCCGGGAGTCGTAACTTCTCCTCGGCAAACCACAAAATTTGGGACAAGCCAATCCAATAACCCGGGAATTAAATTAGCGTGACCTTCCGGGACTCTGTTGCTTCCGCGATCTCCGTGCAGGAACACGAGACGCCCGTTTAGCCGATCTCGGAGCCCGGCTGTCCCGACTCTAGCAAGGAGGGGACTTTGGTCTCTGACCTGCCATAACTTTATTCATTTATCTGTTATTTACTGGCAAATGTTACAATCAAAGACGTTAATCTGACTCGAGCAGCAAGGCTGCTTTCTAAAGTCAACCATGACAGGGACAAACAGACAGCCAAAATGTGATGAAATAAAACCTCATAAATAAGGTGCCTTTTTATCACTTTCTGTTGAGTTGAGCAATGACAGCTTACAAAGCCTACTGGGGTATGGGGAGGGGGGCATGCCTGCACAGGGGCGACTCTTGATGAATCAGTCTCGGACGAGAGGAAGGGAAACAGAGGCCGGCTGGGATGCAGGAATTTCCCTCACAAACATGTACCATCCAGCAACAGTTCCCGGTTCTCCTGGCCCAGCGTACCCCTCACCAGAGACACCCGCCGGTACTGCCTACTGCAGCGCTGGCCTGAACTAATTTCTACACGCCTCACATCCTGATGACATTTCCTTCCTCTCCGCTTCCGAAAAGGTTGGCCTTCTCTTCGTCACCCTCCTGTCAGGAAACTTCAGGGGCGTCTGAAGGACAGATCCAGCTGTCAGGAACGCTGGTATGAGTCCCACCCTGCTCAGGAGCATTGGTATGAATCCTACATCCGTTCAGGAACATTGGTATGAGTCCTGCCCTATTCAGGAATGTTGGTAGGAGGATTACCTCCGCTGGGGTTGGTATGGCTAAAAGCAGGAACGTTAGTATGAGTCCTGCATCAGCTGGTACCTGTATTGCTGAGTGTAGGAACGTTGGTATGAGTCCCGCCTCAGCTGGGGATGCAGGAACGTTGGTGTGAGGCCTGCCTCAGCTGGTACCGGTGCGGCTGGGTGCATGAACGTTGGTGTGAGCCTGCCTTAGCTGGGGATGCAGGAACGTTGGTATGAGCCCTGCCTCAGCTGGTACCGGGACAGCTGGGTGCATGAACTTTGGTGTGAGCCTGCCTCAGCTGGGGATGCAGGAACGTTGGTATGAGCCCTGCCTCAGCTGGTACCTGGACAGCTGAGTGCATGAACGTTGGTGTGAGCCTGCCTCACCTGGGGATGCAGGAACGTTGGTGTGAGGCCTGCCTCAGCTGGTACCGGGACGGCTGGGTGCATGAACGTTGGTGTGGGGATGCAGGAACGTTGGTGTGAGGCCTGCCTCAGCTGGTACCGGTGCGGCTGGGTGCATGAACGTTGGTGTGAGGCCTGCCTCAGCTGGGGATGCAGGAACGTTGGTGTGAGGCCTGCCTCAGCTGGTACCGGTGCGGCTGAGTGCTCCGGCGGCGCAGCCAGTTTGAACAGTTAATTACCATCGGTCAGAGGTGCCACGCGGCAGTGGGGAGTCCAAAATTATTTCCTTGGCCGTTAATTAATTGGAACCTTCATAATTACATCATCAAACCAAGGGCAGAGATGCGCTGAACCTGAGAGAAACGCTGCTTCCTGAGATGGGCTGCCGGGGGAGCGGAGGGGGGACAGCGGAAATAACTCGGCAGGAATATCCCACAAGCAGGGCTGGGGCAGGAATATCCCACAACCAGGGCTGTCTACAGGACCCGTCCCTCCGTCCTAGGCAGAAATTTATCGTTGGGACGGACAAAAATTTCACCGTCAAAAAAATCTGAACTTCATGACATGAAATTGATGAAAAGGTTTTTTTAAGCTTAAATTGACACAAACAACACGGCTTCCAAACTAGGAGGGCCAGACAAAATGTGAAGCTGTCGACAGCCCTGAGCACAAGATAACATCTTTCCGCAGAGCAGAACAACTCTGACGTTTCACTTCCAGGTTTCCTGTCTGACATTTCTAGCTTCCCTATCCTTGGGGAATCAAAGGATATCACAGTACAACAGAATACAAACTAGTGAAGTGTGCCGAGCTGCCCTCAGTATGACTGATGTTCATCACCTATCAGTGCATCACTCACACAGCATCATCACTCACTCATTCATAAAGACACACCACCGCTCACAAAGGCACGGCAGCACATCCACAACTCACACAAACACATCTCTCTGACCCCCCAATCCTGTACAGACCCCCCTCCTGCATAGAATCCCCCCCCCCGATGCTGTATAGACCCCCTCCCCATCACCCAGCAGAATGAGATATTATTGGCCGATGTTATCCTGAAGGACATGTCCACCACTGTAGACCAAGGTCACAATGGACGTCCCCCATGAATAGAACTCATTGATCTGCCGCCAGGAGACGTATCTCACAGCGCATCACACCAGATAGGATACAACCTGCTCGTTCCTCAGGTCCTTTGAATCTGTGGCCATTCATACATTTACAGAGTTAAAACCATCTTTATCGTGTTTAGAACAATCATACAAGCACAAGACGGATGAGTAAAATTCCTAGTACAGCCCCTTTTCTGGATTAGAGCACCGGCCCGGGGACGGGAGGTAAAAAGACTGGAATGTGGAATCTGATGTCCTTGTAAAGAATCCCTATCGACCAATCCCGACTAACAATACTGCTCATCTTTCTCCCCCGGCAACCATCCCCCCCGGCAACCATCTCCCCCGGCAACCATCTCCCCCGGCAACCATCTCCCGGCAACCATCTCCCACGGCAACCATCTCCCCCGGCAACCCAACGAGGCGCGGCTTCCTCGGTGCTCCCCATAAATCTGAAGTCGGCCTGAAACCCGGAGCCCTTCGTGCCGCTACATCCGCCGTAAATTAACCGTTCGTTTCCCGCGGATCCAAACAAGCCGCGAGGGATCGTTCGTCATCCTTGGACAGGGGTGATTTGAGTTCAGCCCCCTAGCAGCTCTGTAAGAACTGCAGGTTTGTTAGACCAGGTGCTGTCTGTGATACTCCAGCCCGAATTCCTGAGGCAGTTTTCTCTGGGAGGAGAACAGAATATTGGTGCAGACTTTGAATTCAATACAACCAGACGACACACTGATAATTATGTCAAAGTTTGAAAAATTATGATAGACCAATCAGTGTGCTTGTTTTAGTTGCCATGGTGAAAGACTGTCAATAACCAACAGCCTTGAATGGCTGCCATTGGTCCTTCTTTAACAACCAACCTTGATACTTAAGTTTTGCTGTAAGAAGCTATTTGTAAGCTTTGAGCACCTTGACAGCCAAGGAGTGATTAATGTTCAGGCTGTTAAGAAGCTGGGAAATCTTATCAGCCTTGTTAAGACGTGTTTGGGGAGGAGAAGGTTATCAAGGAGGGGCCCAAGAAAGCAGCCTGCGGCTTCAAGATATTAACTCTCACGGCGAGACTGAGTCCTATCGCTGGTTTTGGGAACTTTTCATGAAAATTTTCCTGCAGTGTTTCTGGACTTGTGAAGTGGTACAACCTGCCCCCCCTCCCAATCAGAGTGGCACAACCTGTCCCACTATTGGAGTGGTACAGCCTGCCCCCCTCCTGATCAGAGTGGTACAACCTGCCCTCCTCCCGATCAGAGTGGAATAACTTGTCCACCCCTCCTCGTAGTGGTACGGCCTGCCCACCCCTTCTCGCAGTGGTATGGCCTGCCCACCCCTGATCGCAGTGGAACAGCCTGCCCATCCCCCCTCGCAGTGGAACCGCCTGCCCACCCCCCTCGCAGTGGAACGGCCTGCCCATCTCCTGCCTTTGATGTTTGGAGACAAGACTCCCAGCAGCAGCTGATCTTGAGTCGTGTTCGGGAGGAATGCTGAGGAAGATTCCTGCTGCTGATATTTCTTCAAGATTAAACCCTGCAGCGTCTCAGACCTAATAACCGTCTTGGAACGTCCTGAAGACATCATCCATCACACCAAGACGTTCCCGCACTGCCTCGCAGGCACAGAAATATGCGGGGAAGTCTCCCGAGTCCTGCGGCGGTTCGCTGCTGCTCATATAGATGTTTTCTCACGTCAGAACTTCAGACACTATCCCTTCTACATGCCAGAACTTCTCCCAACTCCACAAACATCAGACACTATCGTTTCTACATGCCAGAACTTCTCCCAACTCCACAAACATCAGACACTATCGTTTCTACATGCCAGAACTTCTCCCAACTCCACAAACATCAGACACTATCCCTTCTACATGCCAGAACTTCTCCCAACTCCACAAACATCAGACACTTTCCCTTCTACATGCCAGAACTTCTCCCAACTCCACAAACATCCGACTATCGTTTCTACATGCCAGAACTTCTCCCAACTCCACAAACATCAGACACTTTCCCTTCTACATGCCAGAACTTCTCCCAACTCCACAAACATCCGACTATCGTTTCTACATGCCAGAACTTCTCCCAACTCCACAAACATCAGACACTATCATTTCTACATGCCAGAACTTCTCCCAACTCCACAAACATCAGACACTATCGTCTCTACATGCCAGAACTTCTCCCAACTCCACAGACATGAAACACTATCGTCTCTACATGCCAGAACTTCTCCCAACTCCACAAACATCAGACAGTATCGTCTCTACATGCCAGAACTTCTCCCAACTCCACAAACATCAGACAGTATCGTCTCTACATGCCAGAACTTCTCCCAACTCCACAAACATCAGACACTATCGTCTCTACATGCCAGAACTTCTCCCAACTCCACAGACATGAAACACTATCGTCTCTACATGCCAGAACTTCTCCCAACTCCACAAACATCAGACAGTATCGTCTCTACATGCCAGAACTTCTCCCAACTCCACAAACATCAGACAGTATCGTTTCTACATGCCAGAACTTCTCCCAACTCCACAGACATGAAACACTATCGTTTCTACATGCCAGAACTTCTCCCAACTTCACAAACATCAGACAGTATCGTCTCTACATGCCAGAACTTCTCCCAACTCCACAAACATCAGACACTATCCCTTCTACATTCCAGAACTTCTCCCAACTTCACAAACATCAGACAGTATCGTCTCTACATGCCAGAACTTCTCCCAACTCCACAAACATCAGACACTATCGTTTCTACATGCCAGAACTTCTCCCAACTCCACAGACATGAAACACTATCGTTTCTACATGCCAGAACTTCTCCCAACTCCACAGACATCAGACACTATCCCTTCTACATTCCAGAACTTCTCCCAACTTCACAAACATCAGACAGTATCGTCTCTACATGCCAGAACTTCTCCCAACTCCACAAACATCAGACACTATCGTTTCTACATGCCAGAACTTCTCCCAACTCCACAGACATGAAACACTATCGTCTATACACGCCAGAACTTCTCCCAACTCCACAAACATCAGACACTATCCCTTCTACATGCCAGAACTTCTCGGAGTTCTCCAACATGAACTCAGCTCCAGAGATATTACAACTATCGTTTCTAATTCTTCATGTTGTAACTTCTCCCAACGCACACTGATATCACAAACTCCTCAAGAGTCATCGTTATCTAGCTTAGAAGCTGACGAGTTTGGTTAATTGTCCCCAGGCAAAACCAGCTGGCTTTAGAAAGTCAGTACAACGTTGATGATGCACTGACAGAAAAAAAAATTAAGAACTTTTGAAAATAAAATTAACGAGCAAAAGAATTAGACCAAATAAGACCGGACAGTTTTCCAGTTTATCCTTTTCCATGGAAATTGCAATTTTGTGTAGCAGAAGTTCTATCTATTCTCCCTTCATCTTCGCAGACACAGAGCTAAAATTACTTCCCTTTTGTGACAAATGAACAAATGAAGTTCACTTCTCTTCTTCAGCCCAATTAGGAAACAAACTTATTACACAGAAAATTTCCCTGTCAGGTCCTGACAAGTTCTTTGTGCTATAATAAACGGGGTTGCTCCAGGCGAGAAAAAACATCATTCTGGTGAATCCCAAACGGCAGAGATAGTCGTCCTGACAACTATCGCCGTGACAACCATCTCCCAGTTCCGCACAAGAGCATCTGGCATCTGACTGCGGCTGGGGAGTGTTTCAGAGCCGTTGCACAACTCTCCTCTGCTCTGGGGAGTTTTCCCAGTACGTGTTTCCATAATTATGCACCGTTGAGCAGCCTAACCTAGAGCTGTGCGCCTGATTCCTGACTGTGACTGGAGAGTGTTCCGGAGAATGTTAGTTTGTCACACAACTCTACTCTGTGTTACGGCAGGGCTGTGTCCAGGACCGTCCCTCCGTCCTGAGATGGAAATTTGCTTCTTGGGATGAACAAAAATTTGACCCCTTGATGAAATGAAACATTGATGAAAATGTCTTTTTTCAAAGCTTAAATTTTAAAATGACAGACAACAACGGAAGCTAACATGGGCTGCAAAACAAGGAGTGGGACAGTAAGAATTGCAGCTATAGACAGCCCTGGTGGGAGACTATCCGGAACACTTCCTGACGTCCCAGTCCGCGACTCAAGCCGGCATCGCGATGACAGATCACCCCCGGCAACCCGAACCTCATTACTCACTCAGCTGGGAGGGCCATTTTTCAACCACACAACAGAGAATAATCAGCACCCATATACAAGCACCACACAAAATAATCAGGACCCATATAAAAGCAACACACAAAATAATCAGGACCCATATATGTACACAACAGAGCATAATCATGACCCATACACACAACAAAGCTTAATCATGACCCATGACCCATACACACACACCACAACACCATACAACACAGCATATAATCATGACCCATACACCACACAACACCAGAATCATGACCCATATATGTACAAACTGCAGCATAATCATGACCCATACACACACACCACACAACACAACACATAATCATGACCCATACACACACACCACACAACACAACACCATACAACACAGCATAATCATGACCTAAGTACACACACAACACAAAACACACCCAATCTAGCTCCTAACAGCCAGGAGAAAATAACGTTTTGTGATAGCGCAATATATTGTACAATTTTTTCTTTGCAGTGGTTTCAAGTTCAATATCATAAAACTACCGCGAATGTTTGAAGAAATACAGTACTTCGTTGTTTTGATTTACTGAGTGACTGATCGACTCCTGACATGGTAAGAGCTGAACGCTGTTTACACGATAACAAGCGAAAAGGATGGAAAGAAGTTTGTTGTTTACAGATATTGAATAACCGGAGTATCATGTGAGGACTCACTGATTATGCAACACGGCTGGCAGATATCTTATCCATCAGCTAATAGAATTATTAATGAAGATTTCTAAATTCGTCAGAGTAAACATGCTTTTAAAAGATCATATTTCAGTAATTCTGGGGAAGTCTGGTTCCGTTCACGCCAAGGTAATAAACTCCAATTATTCACTGAAATAACGAGGATTAAAATATCATCTTCGTCACTTTGAGGGCTATTTTCAAGGCTGATGTCATTATAACATTAATGACGGTTTAATTACCGTTGATGGACTTGATTGTTATACTTCAGTTAGCGGAAAAAAACATGCGAACGGAGTCAGAGTCAGAGTTAGCGTTCTATAGAGGTTGTGATTGTAACAAATTCATCTCTCTTCTCTTTGTAATTATTGTAGATTCAAAATACACTTAACTTAGTCATCATCCTTGGATTTCAAATTTTCATAACCAATCACAGAGAGAGCGTGCACTCAGAGCCATCACTTCTGGATTACAGGGTAGTTATTGATAAAGTTAAAGTGAAGTCTAGCTGACTGAAGAGCTAATCTTCCACTGGTTGTGCCAGAGAAGACAGACGCTATGTACAGTTTTTACAGGTTCATTGTACCAAGAAAGTCCCCTAACTCTTTTTGACAAGCACAATGAACATTGGACCACGGCTTAACATCCCGTCCTAAGGGCTGCAACCCTTTCATTAGCGTGCTTGTCAGGTGAGCAACACAGCCAGGATTGGAACTCACCGCTCAGAGTAGGAAACATACAGGGTAGTCGGGCAAGTGACGAGATTATCTCCTCACTCATTCTGTGGAGGCCCCGGGGAAAAACACAATCCAGAAAGCTGACTTTTCCGAGGGCTCTGTCTACCCGAGGGCTCTGCCTAGAGACACCTCAATTCACATGGAAGACCTTAGTGCGGCCATGGCAGAAAGACTGGTGTGGTCGGAAGTCGTGCATGGACTTGCCCCGTCCCCCCCAGGGGGTCGAACAATGATGATGAGGAGGAACAGTTGACTGAAGAACTGTGTATGGAAACATACACTCTAAATCAACAAAGAAACAAACAAACTCACCATCTTGTTGTTGATCTCATGGAAGTGGATGTCGCACACCTTGTCCACGATGTCTTCGCTCTCGAATGTTACAAATCCAAAACCTGCCAAACAAACAAAACAACAATAAATAAACATGCAAACACACACTAAACAAACAAACATACACAGAGCATTTATCTCTGGAGCTTTACAGAAACATGAGAACTTATTCCATCTGAAAGTTCCAAGATGGTTTCTTAAAACTTTTTATACATAAGTGAATCAATACCATCCAACAATGGCGGCCGATATCAATGCAACAAACTTGGAATACATGCATATCAGAGCAGTACATTTTACAGTGAGGTTTTATCACGCTATAGGTGGTGTGTATTACTGTGTGCTTGTGTGTGCATGTATGTGTTGGTGCATGTGTGCATGTATGTGTGTGCATGTGTACATCTGTGTGCATGTGTGTGTGTCCGTCTGGGTGTGTGTGTGCGTACGTGTGTACGTTCCCAGTCCCAGAAATGACCAGCGTTCCCAGTTAACCCCCAGACTTGTTTACCTCGGCGGCCATTGCTCCTGTTCCAGTATGTCACAGTTTTACCGGCAGATTTTACAGGTTTAGTTCCCATAACCCTCCCCTTTTACAGCACCCCGTTATGGGGATCACTTCTGCGGTGAGGCTTTCAGCCCGCCAATGACCTCGCCGCTACCGCCTTTATGCACCTCCGTATGAGACCAGCGGGACCATCTTTAGGAAACGGCTTTATTTACAGCCCGACGTCTTTATTTCAGTGTTTTATGGTCTCACACTGCAGTTTCCAACAGCTCCATGGGGAGGGTGCATTGTGGGACTGTCAAACCACAGACAGCCCCGACGACAGAATGCGTAAATCACGCCGAGCCGGGACAACAAAAACAGCGATAACTCTGCCGCGACACAAAAACAGTCGTATCTAAGTCTGTCCACTTCAGTGCCGCGCCTCAATAGAACTCTTCACGTCAGGCCTCCCACCCAGGAGGGGTCAGAGGTCAGCCTTTCTGTGCTGGGTGGAACAATAAGTGCAGAATCACAGGGTCAGAGTTCAGCAGGGTGGAACAATAAGTGCAGAATCACACGGACTAAGAAAGGTCGCACCAGGCTCCACAATAGCGGGCGGAATAAGCCCCTCGGTCTCCGAGGACCCTCAAGACGTCAAGACACTCTAAGGATTCAAGATGCTGCGTCATTAAATACGCACTTGTCTTACAGCCCCGACTTCTCATTACCCTAGTTCTACAGCACAGAAGACGTAGTTTGATCCTTTCTTAAAGATTCTTCCTGTTTCTTTGTGTCTCTTCCCTCCTTAAAGTCGCAGGGGAAGACATTTTCCTGCTTGAATTTCTTCTGTTGACAGCGGAAACTACTTAAGAAGCTCCATGTATTGTGAGAAAGTTGCCGGATTAGATCCTGCAGAAGTAACAGTGTTATGGGGAAGCAGGCAGACTTGGTAAAACATTCATGCGGGGCGGGTTTGTACGGAGTGTTTATTCTTCTGATAAAGGCTTGCTGCAGACACTGCCTGAATACTGCACAATCCAACATGGGGGGCACAAAAATGTCAACACATCTGCAGCAGTGGATGTTACTCGAAGACAGGAAAAATGTCTAGACTTTGCATGAGGTACAAAATGACTAATATTAACTGGTCGACGTACCGACTACTACATGTAAGACTCTAATACCAGCCTGGGAAAGAACTAGAAATAGCCGTGCCTTCAAGTACCAGTTATCAGCCCAGAACTGAGGTGTTCAAAAATGCATTTTTCCTTAGAACTATCAAAGAGATGCACCCAAGCACTGTAGGCGCATCCTCAATAGATAGCTTTCAGCAACACTTGCAGTCAGATGTGCAAAGGTTGGGTGTGACAGAATACTGTACCCTCCCCACATGTTCACATGAAGCCTTCCATGTTTTGTTTCCCTTTAGAATCATCTGTACAGCAGGTTGTGCCTTTCTCTAACCATGACATGTTTGATGTAACAAATTTACCTTTTTATTACAGTCCTATCTGTTATTGTTAGTCCCGTGAGCAGCTATTATGAACCTGACGTCCCAGCAGAACAACCTGGCAAAAACAACCTTCCCCCAATATCAAATATTATCAATGGCTCCCCTGTGATGTTGCTAACAACGCAAACAAATTATGGAAATTTTCCCAAACAACTCAGAATACAAAAACACTCTTACGTTACAACTTAGCAGAATATTAGGTCATTTTTCCTTATTTGCATCCGTCTAAATGAATATCAGTAGTAACTGTTCTAAAATTACCCTGGATCCATTTTTTTACCAGTCATTTTAAACCACAAAACCTCCTGTAACAATACCGGAAAATGAGGCAAAAACTCTCCTATTCAACATATGAAAACTAAGAAATTTTTCCAGTCATTGTACCCATTCAGTAAACCCACAAAACCTCCTGTAACAATAGCAGTAAAAGGAGGCATCTGAGTCCCTCACAACAGCCTGTGATCAGCCGTTAGGAGTTATTGTAACGGATGGTGTTGTGTGTTGTTGCTTTAATTACAATCATCTTGTTACACTGATTAGACGTCTTGTTATGACTGAGGAGCCGATTCATCACGGCTGGCGGGGAGAGCGGGGAGGGCGGGTTTCCTCGGATCGGTGGGAGGGAATCTCGAGTTGTTGGAACAAATCAGAGGAGTTTGAGGGAAAATGTTCATTTATATCAAGGACTTTGTTTTGTATAATCCACATAAAAAAAGATATATAGTACCTAAGTCTTGTGGCTTGAAAATATGTCTAAGCGTACCTTGCAACTGTATTTGCAACGTTATATTGTATAAACTATAATGACATTATGTCATCAGAGCTAGCCCCCTGTTATAGCTGTCAGCGAGGTGGTTAGACCAGGCTGTACGTCTTTACACAATTGAACAAATCAATCAAGTCATCTAAATCTGGGACTTTCCCGAGGGCTCCTGACAATGGTTCCTGCCACAAGAGGCTTTCCTCCATTCAGGCTGGTGTCAGGCCTTCAGCTTTACTGGTCCGGTGACTATGAAGATAAATGACAGGAGTATCTCGAGCTATCCCAGTTATCATAGCTACTCACGACCTTGACATTCACATTGACCCCGCACTTACACGGCTCTGTGGTTGCCTAGCAACAGACTGGCATAAACAGTATACCAGGAAAAATGCTTCTATCCCGGATCAGATGACAGCGAGTGTAAATCAAACAAGTCCACAAACCCAAAAACACTCTGACCTCCAGAGCCGGGCATAGTATCCAGCCAAGGTCGCCCCCCTCCCCCAGCACCACTCATGTGAGTTACTGAATCATAATAACAATAAAGCCGCCGTCCGACAAACTGCACCTTCTTACAGGCAATTTGTCCCGGGATAGGAGGCTTAGTTGCCATGGCGACGACCACAGGAGTGTTCCGAATCCGTGGCGTCTTTCCATCCATCATTTTTCCGCCAATTTGACACGTGCTCGGCAGCGCGAGCGGCCATCAGCTGCACGGTTACACATCCCGCCTGATTTCATTTAGAATTATCGTTTTCAACCAATTCAATACCAGGGAGGAAATCGATGCCGGCTCTGATCAGGGAGTTCCAAATACTTGGACCCGCTCCTCCACCGTGATACAGCCTCCGTCGCCATGGCGACCAGGGTGAGTAACGCGGGGCGGTCGGGAGGTGATAAAAGTCGTAACCGGCGCGGCCGCTGGTCGGACAATCCAGCCCGTAATCCTGCTCGTAAATTTCGTGGCGAGTTTTTGCCGCTGGTTTGGGGCCGGGGATCCGTCAGTAAAATTTACGCTTTGCCCGGGCGGTAAGTCGGCGGATATGGACGCGTTAGAGGCACTCAACTGCGCTTAAGCACCCATCTTTCCGATATGTGGCAAAAATGTCCAACTCTATCACAAGTATGGCGATCAAGCGCATTCCACGGGCCCATAAGTGGGGGAAGCCTTCAATATTCATAGTCGTTATAAGTTATTTATAAACACAGTTTCTAACCGTTTCTCATATCTGCTTTATCATCGAACATGAGCCTTCTGCACGGGGAAAACTATTAAGGAAAACACAAATAAACAGACGAATAAACTGCAAACCAGAAACGACCTAACAGCAGGATCATGACGGCTGATTTTAACAGCCGAGTTTTCCTGTCAAACTGCAGAACAGGCTGACAGGCGGAACATTGACGGATTACTCCGAGCGACTTTTGATGATGTAGCTGTGCTCGTTGTTTCTCTATCTCACACTGCAGTCCTGCCAGCCTAGGTTTGATTAATATTCTCCACCCATCGACTCAGCACACATGTTCCAACCCCCACTGGCTCCCAGCAGTTCCACTGTCTTGCTTCACCAACTTGGAACTGAGATCCTCATATCTCTCCCAGGTGGGGAGACGTTTTGTGCAAATGAAAATTATAGCTCCGCATGTGCAAAACTGGAGTTTGGCCAGGCGAAATTCATACATTGTTTTTTACTCTATTTAATCCCCTGAAACAATCTAACAACAGAAACAGGGCTTTACGTCCATTCCTAAAATTCAAAAGAGACGGGGGGCGCCATAGACTTATGACCCCACGGACACAGCTTACAACATGGCGCACGACAGTCTACGTTTAACCCTACGTTTAACCCTTAGCCCTACCATCAGCAGCTCTGATCCGTGGAGTAGATTACGGCAGGCCCTACCATCAGCAGCTCCGCCAAGTAGATTAGCGCAGGCCTGATCTGTGAAGTAGACTATAGCAGCCAAGTTCCACGGAGTAGATTACAGCAGGCCCTACGCAGCTCCGTGGAGTAGTTTACAGCAGGCCCTACGCTGCTCCGCGGAGTAGATTACGGCAGCCCCTACCATCAGCAGCTCCGCGGAGTAGACTATGGCAGGCCTGATCTGTGGAGTAGACTAAAGCAGCCAAGTTCCATGGAGTAGATTACAGCAGGCCCTACGCAGCTCCGCGGAGTAGATTATTACAGCCCTGCTCCGCGGAGTAGATTACAG